>NC_065440.1:4239156-4542073 GCF_024364675.1 Aethina tumida
ATTTAGTATTTAAATTTTTAAATTTTAAAATTTAAAATTTTAATAATTTAAATTTTTTAAATTTTAATTTTAAAATTTAATAATAATTAAATTTTTAAAATTTAGTATTTAAATTTTTAAATTTTAAAATTTAAAATTTTAATAATTAAATTTTTAAAATTTAGTATTTAAATTTTTAAATTTTAAAATTTTAAATTAATTAAATTTTTAAAATTTAGTATTTAAATTTTAAATTTTAATTTAAAATTTTATAATTTTAAAATTTAAAATTTTAATAATTAAATTTTTAAATTTAGTATTTAAATTTTTAAATTTTAAAATTTAAAATTTTAATAATTAAATTTTTAAAATTTAGTATTTAAATTTTTAAATTTTAAAATTTAAAATTTTAATAATTAAATTTTTTAAAATTTAGTATTTAAATTTTTAAATTTTAAAATTTAAATTTTAATAATTAAATTTTTAAAATTTAGTATTTAAATTTTTAAAATTTAAAATTAAATTTAATAATTAAATTTTTAAAATTTAGTATTTAAATTTTTAAATTTTAAAATTAAATTTAATAATTAAATTTTTAAAATTTAGTATTTAAATTTTTAAATTTTAAAATTTAAAATTTTAATAATTAAATTTTTAAAATTTAGTATTTAAATTTTTAAATTTTAAAATTTAAAATTTTAATAATTAAATTTTTAAAATTTAGTATTTAAATTTTTAAATTTTAAAATTTAAAATTTTAATAATTAAATTTTTAAAATTTAGTATTTAAATTTTTAAATTTAAATTTAAAATTTTAATAATTAAATTTTAAAATTTAGTATTTAAATTTTTAAATTTTAAAATTTAAAATTTTAATAATTAAATTTTTAAAATTTATTATTTTAAATTTTTAAATTTTAAAATTTAAAATTTTAATAATTAAATTTTTAAAATTTAGTATTTAAATTTTTAAATTTTAAAATTTAAAATTTTAATTAAATTTTATAATTTAGAATTTTAATAATTAAATTTTTAAAATTTAGTATTTAAATTTTTAAATTTAAAATTTAAATTTTAATAATTAAATTTTTAAAATTTAGTATTTAAATTTTTAAATTTTTAAATTTAAAATTTAAATTTTTAAATTTTAAAATTTAAAATTTTAATAATTAAATTTTTAAAATTTAGTATTTAAATTTTTAAATTTTAAAATTTAAAATTTTAATAATTAAATTTTTAAAATTTAGTATTTAAATTTTTAAATTTTAAAATTTAAAATTTTAATAATTAAATTTTTAAAATTTAGTATTTAAATTTATAAATTTTAAATTTTAAATTTTTAAATTTAAAATTTTAATAACTAAATTTTTAAAATTTTGTATTTAAATTTTTAAATTTTAAAATTTAAATTTTTAAATTTTATAATTTAGAATTTTAATAATTAAATTTTTAAAATTTAGTATTTAAATATTTAAATTTTAAAATTTAAAATTTTAATAATTAAATTTTTAAAATTTAGTATTTAAATTTTTAAATTTTTAAATTTTAAAATTTAAATTTTTAAATTTTAAAATTTAAAATTTTAATAATTAAATTTTTAAAATTTAGTATTTAAATTTTTAAATTTTAAAATTTAAAATTTTAATAATTAAATTTTTAAAATTTAGTATTTAAATTTTTAAATTTTAAAATTTAAAATTTTAATAAATAAATTTTTAAACTTTAGTATTTAAATTTTAAATTTTTAAACTTTAGTATTTAAATTTTTAAATTTTAAAATTTAAATTTTTAAATTTTAAAATTTAAAATTATAATAACTAAATTTTTAAAATTTAATATTTAAATTTTTAAATTTTAAAATTTAAAATTTTAATAATTAAATTTTTAAAATTTAGTATTTAAATTTTTAAATTTTAAAATTTAAAATTTTAATAATTAAATTTTTAAAATTTAGTATTTAAATTTTTAAAGTTGAAAATTTAAAATTTTAATAATTAAATTTTTAAAATTTAGTATTTAAATTTTTAAATTTTAAAATTTAAATTTTTAAATTTTGTAATTTAAAATTTTAATAATTAAATTTTTAAAATTTAGTATTTTAAATTTTTAAATTTTAAAATTTAAAATTTTAATAATTAAATTTTTAAAATTTAGTATTTAAATTTATAAATTTTAAATTTTAAATTTTTAAATTTTAAAATTTAAAATTATAATAATTAAATTTTTAAAATTTAGTATTTAAATTTTTAAATTTTAAAATTTAAAATTTTAATAATTAAATTTTTAAAATTTAGTATTTAAATTTTTAAATTTTAAAATTTAAATTTTTAAATTCTAAAATTTAAAATTTTAATAATTAAATATTTAAAATTTAGTATTTAAATTTTTAAATTTTAAAATTTAAATTTTTAAATTTTAAAATTTAAAATTTTAATAATTAAGTTTTTAAAATTTAGTATTTAAATTTTTAAATTTTAAAATTTAAATTTTTAAATTTTAAAATTTAATATTTTAATAATTAAATTTTTAAAATTTAGTATTTAAATTTTTAAATTTTAAAATTTAAATTTTTAAATTCTAAAATTTAAAATTTTAATAATTAAATTTTTAAAATTTAGTATTTAAATTTTTAAATTTTAAAATTTAAATTTTTAAATTTTAAAATTTAAATTTTTAAATTTTAAAATTTAAAATTTTAATAATTAAATTTTTAAAATTTAGTATTTAAATTTTTAAATTTTAAAATTTAAATTTTTAAATTTTAAAATTTAAAATTTTAATAATTAAATTTTTAAAATTTAGTATTTAAATTTTTAAATTTTAAAATTTAAAATTTTAATAATTAAATATTTAAAATTTAGTATTTAAAGTTTTAAATTTTAAAATTTAAATTTTTAAATTTTATAATTTAAAATTTTAATAATTAAATTTTTAAAATTTAGTATTTTAAATTTTTAAATTTTAAAATTTAAAATTTTAATAATTAAATTTTTAAAATTTAGTATTTAAATTTTTAAATTTTAAAATTTAAAATTTTAATAATTAAATTTTTAAAATTTAGTATTTAAATTTTTAAATTTTAAAATTTAAAATTTTAATAATTAAATTTTTAAAATTTAGTATTTAAATTTTTAAATTTTAAAATTTAAAATTTTAATAATTAAATTTTTAAAATTTAGTATTTAAATTTTTTTAATTTAAAAATTTAAAATTTTAATAATTAAATTTTTAAAATATAGTATTTAAATTTTTAAATTTTAAAATTTACATTTCTAAATTTTAAAATTTAAATTTTTAAATTTTAAAATTTAAAATTTTAATAATTAAATTTTTAAAATTTAGTATTTAAATTTTTAAATTTTAAAATTTAAAATTTTAATAATTAAATTTTTAAAATTTAGTATTTAAATTTTTAAATTTTAAAATTTAAAATTTTAATAATTAAATTTTTAAACTTTAGTATTTAAATTTTTAAATTTTAAAATTTAAATTTTTAAATTTTAAAATTTAAAATTTTAATAATTAAATTTTTAAAATTTAGTATTTAAATTTTTAAATTTTAAAATTTAAAATTTTAATAATTAAATTTTTAAAATTTAGTATTTAAATTTTTAAATTTTAAAATTTAAAATTTTAATAATTAAATTTTTAAAATTTAGTATTTAAATTTTTAAATTTTAAAATTTAAAATTTTAATAATTAAATTTTTAAAATTTAGTATTTAAATTTTTTTAATTTAAAAATTTAAAATTTTAATAATTAAATTTTTAAAATATAGTATTTAAATTTTTAAATTTTAAAATTTACATTTCTAAATTTTAAAATTTAAATTTTTAAATTTTAAAATTTAAAATTTTAATAATTAAATTTTTAAAATTTAGTATTTAAATTTTTAAATTTTAAAATTTAAAATTTTAATAATTAAATTTTTAAAATTTAGTATTTAAATTTTTAAATTTTAAAATTTAAATTTTTAAATTTTAAAATTAAAATTTTAATAATTAAATTTTAAAAATTTAGTATTTAAATTTTTAAATTTTAAAATTTAAAATTTTAAAAATTAAATTTTTAAAATTTAATATTTAAATTTTTAAATTTTAAAATTTAAATTTTTAAATTTTAAAATTTAAAATTTTAAATTTTAAAATTTAAAATTTTAATAATTCAATTTTTAAAATTTAGTATTTAAATTTTTAAATTTTAAAATTTAAAATTTTAATAATTAAATTTTTAAAATTTAGTATTTAAATTTTTAAATTTTAAAATTTAAAATTTTAATAATTAAATTTTTAAAATTTAGTATTTAAATTTTTAAATTTTAAAATTTAAAATTTTAATAATTAAATTTTTAAACTTTAGTATTTAAATTTTTAAATTTTAAAATTTAAATTTTTAAATTTTAAAATTTAAAATTATAATAACTAAATATTTAAAATATAATATTTAAATTTTTAAATTTTAAAATTTAAAATTTTAATAATTAAATTTTTAAAATTTAGTATTTAAATTTTTAAATTTGAAAATTTAAAATTTTAATAATTAAATTTTTAAAATTTAGTATTTAAATTTTTAAATTTTAAAATTTATATTTTTAAATTTTATAATTTAAAACTTTAATAATTAAATTTTTAAAATTTAGTATTTAAATTTTTAAATTTTAAAATTTAAATTTCTAAATTTTAAAATTTAAATTTTTAAATTTTAAAATTTAAAATTTTAATAATTAAATTTTTAAAATTTTGTATTTAAATTTTTAAATTTTAAAATTTAAAATTTTAATAATTAAATTTTTAAAATTTAGTATTTAAATTTTTAAATTTTAAAATTTAAATTTTTAAATTTTAAAATTTAAAATTTTAATAATTAAATTTTTAAAATTTGGTATTTAAATTTTTAAATTTTAAAATTTAAATTTTTAAATTTTAAAATTTAAAATTTTAATAATTAAATTTTTAAAATTTAGTATTTAAATTTTTAAATTTTAAAATTTAAAATTTTAATAATTAAATTTTTAAAATTTAATATTTAAATTTTTAAATTTTAAAATTTAAATTTTTAAATTTTAAAATTTAAAATTTTAATAATTAAATTTTTAAAATTTAGTATTTAAATTTTTAAATTTTAAAATTTAGAATTTTAATAATTAAATTTTTAAAATTTAGTATTTAATTTTTTAAATTTTAAAATTTAAAATTTTAATAATTAAATTTTTAAAATTTAGTATTTAAATTTTTAAATTTTAAAATTTAAATTTTTATATTTTAAAATTTAAAATTTTAATAATTAAATTTTTAAAATTTAGTATTTAAATTTTTTAATTTTAAAATTTAAATTTTTAAATTTTAAAATTTAAAATTTTAATAATTAAATTTTTAAAATTTAGTATTTAAATTTTTAAATTTTAAAATTTAAAATTTTAATAATTAAATTTTTAAAATTTAGTATTTAAATTTTTAAATTTTAAAATTTAAAATTTTAATAATAAAATTTTAAAATTTAGTATTTAAATTTTTAAATTTTAAAATTTAAAATTTTAATAATTAAATTTTTAAAATTTAGTATTTAAATTTTTAAATTTTAAAATTTAAAATTTTAATAATTAAATTTTTAAAATTTAGTATTTAAATTTTTAAATTTTAAAATTTAAAATTTTAATAATTAAATTTTAAAATTTTAATAATTAAATTTTTAAAATTTAGTATTTAAATTTTTAAATTTTAAAATTTAAAATTTTAATAATTAAATTTTTAAAATTTAGTATTAAAATTTTAATAATAAAATTTTTAAAATTTACTATTTAAATTTTTAAATTTTAAAATTTAAAATTTTAATAATTAAATTTTTAAAATTTAGTATTTAAATTTTTAAATTTTAAAATTTTAATAATTAAATTTTTTAAAATTTAGTATTTAAATTTTTAAATTTTAAAATTTAAATTTTTAAATTTTAAAATTTAAAATTTTAGTAACTAAATTTTTAAAATTTAGTATTTAAATTTTTAAATTTTAAAATTTAAAATTTTAATAATTAAATTTTTAAAATTTAGTATTTAAATTTTTAAATTTTAAAATTTAAAATTTTAATAATTAAATTTTTAAAATTTAGTATTTAAATTTTTAAATTTTAAAATTTAAAATTTTAATAATTAAATTTTTAAAATTTAGTATTTAAATTTTTAAATTTTAAAATTTAAAATTTTAATAATTAAATTTTTAAAATTTAGTATTTAAATTTTTAAATTTTAAAATTTTAATAATTAAATTTTTAAAATTTAGTATTTAAATTTTTAAATTTTAAAATTTAAAATTTTAATAATTAAATTTTTAAAATTTAGTATTTAAATTTTTAAATTTTAAAATTTAAAATTTTAATAATTAAATTTTTAAACTTTAGTATTTAAATTTTTAAATTTTAAAATTTAAACTTTTAATAATTAAATTTTTAAAATTTAGTATTTAAATTTTTAAATTTTAAAATTTAAAATTTTAATAATTAAATTTTTAAAATTTAGTATTTAAATTTTTAAATTTTAAAATTTAAAATTTTAATAATTAAATTTTTAAAATTTATTATTTAAATTTTTAAATTTGGAAATTTAAAATTTTAATAATTAAATTTTTAAAATTTAGTATTTAAATTTTTAAATTTTAAAATTTAAATTTTTAAATTTTATAATTTAGAATTTTAATAATTAAATTTTTAAAATTTAGTATTTAAATATTTAAATTTTAAAATTTAAAATTTTAATAATTAAATTTTTAAAATTTAGTATTTAAATTTTTAAATTTTTAAATTTTAAAATTTAAATTTTTAAATTTTAAAATTTAAAATTTTAATAATTAAATTTTTAAAATTTAGTATTTAAATTTTTAAATTTTAAAATTTAAAATTTTAATAATTAAATTTTTAAAATTTAGTATTTAAATTTTTAAATTTTAAAATTTAAAATTTTAATAATTAAATTTTTAAAATTTAGTATTTAAATTTATAAATTTTAAATTTTAAATTTTTAAATTTAAAATTTTAATAACTAAATTTTTAAAATTTTGTATTTAAATTTTTAAATTTTAAAATTTAAATTTTTAAATTTTATAATTTAGAATTTTAATAATTAAATTTTTAAAATTTAGTATTTAAATATTTAAATTTTAAAATTTAAAATTTTAATAATTAAATTTTTAAAATTTAGTATTTAAATTTTTAAATTTTTAAATTTTAAAATTTAAATTTTTAAATTTTAAAATTTAAAATTTTAATAATTAAATTTTTAAAATTTAGTATTTAAATTTTTAAATTTTAAAATTTAAAATTTTAATAATTAAATTTTTAAAATTTAGTATTTAAATTTTTAAATTTTAAAATTTAAAATTTTAATAAATAAATTTTTAAACTTTAGTATTTAAATTTTAAATTTTTAAACTTTAGTATTTAAATTTTTAAATTTTAAAATTTAAATTTTTAAATTTTAAAATTTAAAATTATAATAACTAAATTTTTAAAATTTAATATTTAAATTTTTAAATTTTAAAATTTAAAATTTTAATAATTAAATTTTTAAAATTTAGTATTTAAATTTTTAAATTTTAAAATTTAAAATTTTAATAATTAAATTTTTAAAATTTAGTATTTAAATTTTTAAAGTTGAAAATTTAAAATTTTAATAATTAAATTTTTAAAATTTAGTATTTAAATTTTTAAATTTTAAAATTTAAATTTTTAAATTTTGTAATTTAAAATTTTAATAATTAAATTTTTAAAATTTAGTATTTTAAATTTTTAAATTTTAAAATTTAAAATTTTAATAATTAAATTTTTAAAATTTAGTATTTAAATTTATAAATTTTAAATTTTAAATTTTTAAATTTTAAAATTTAAAATTATAATAATTAAATTTTTAAAATTTAGTATTTAAATTTTTAAATTTTAAAATTTAAAATTTTAATAATTAAATTTTTAAAATTTAGTATTTAAATTTTTAAATTTTAAAATTTAAATTTTTAAATTCTAAAATTTAAAATTTTAATAATTAAATATTTAAAATTTAGTATTTAAATTTTTAAATTTTAAAATTTAAATTTTTAAATTTTAAAATTTAAAATTTTAATAATTAAGTTTTTAAAATTTAGTATTTAAATTTTTAAATTTTAAAATTTAAATTTTTAAATTTTAAAATTTAATATTTTAATAATTAAATTTTTAAAATTTAGTATTTAAATTTTTAAATTTTAAAATTTAAATTTTTAAATTCTAAAATTTAAAATTTTAATAATTAAATTTTTAAAATTTAGTATTTAAATTTTTAAATTTTAAAATTTAAATTTTTAAATTTTAAAATTTAAATTTTTAAATTTTAAAATTTAAAATTTTAATAATTAAATTTTTAAAATTTAGTATTTAAATTTTTAAATTTTAAAATTTAAATTTTTAAATTTTAAAATTTAAAATTTTAATAATTAAATTTTTAAAATTTAGTATTTAAATTTTTAAATTTTAAAATTTAAAATTTTAATAATTAAATATTTAAAATTTAGTATTTAAAGTTTTAAATTTTAAAATTTAAATTTTTAAATTTTATAATTTAAAATTTTAATAATTAAATTTTTAAAATTTAGTATTTTAAATTTTTAAATTTTAAAATTTAAAATTTTAATAATTAAATTTTTAAAATTTAGTATTTAAATTTTTAAATTTTAAAATTTAAAATTTTAATAATTAAATTTTTAAAATTTAGTATTTAAATTTTTAAATTTTAAAATTTAAAATTTTAATAATTAAATTTTTAAAATTTAGTATTTAAATTTTTAAATTTTAAAATTTAAAATTTTAATAATTAAATTTTTAAAATTTAGTATTTAAATTTTTTTAATTTAAAAATTTAAAATTTTAATAATTAAATTTTTAAAATATAGTATTTAAATTTTTAAATTTTAAAATTTACATTTCTAAATTTTAAAATTTAAATTTTTAAATTTTAAAATTTAAAATTTTAATAATTAAATTTTTAAAATTTAGTATTTAAATTTTTAAATTTTAAAATTTAAAATTTTAATAATTAAATTTTTAAAATTTAGTATTTAAATTTTTAAATTTTAAAATTTAAAATTTTAATAATTAAATTTTTAAACTTTAGTATTTAAATTTTTAAATTTTAAAATTTAAATTTTTAAATTTTAAAATTTAAAATTTTAATAATTAAATTTTTAAAATTTAGTATTTAAATTTTTAAATTTTAAAATTTAAAATTTTAATAATTAAATTTTTAAAATTTAGTATTTAAATTTTTAAATTTTAAAATTTAAAATTTTAATAATTAAATTTTTAAAATTTAGTATTTAAATTTTTAAATTTTAAAATTTAAAATTTTAATAATTAAATTTTTAAAATTTAGTATTTAAATTTTTTTAATTTAAAAATTTAAAATTTTAATAATTAAATTTTTAAAATATAGTATTTAAATTTTTAAATTTTAAAATTTACATTTCTAAATTTTAAAATTTAAATTTTTAAATTTTAAAATTTAAAATTTTAATAATTAAATTTTTAAAATTTAGTATTTAAATTTTTAAATTTTAAAATTTAAAATTTTAATAATTAAATTTTTAAAATTTAGTATTTAAATTTTTAAATTTTAAAATTTAAAATTTTAATAATTAAATTTTTAAACTTTAGTATTTAAATTTTTAAATTTTAAAATTTAAATTTTTAAATTTTAAAATTTAAAATTATAATAACTAAATTTTTAAAATTTAATATTTAAATTTTTAAATTTTAAAATTTAAAATTTTAATAATTAAATTTTTAAAATTTAGTATTTAAATTTTTAAATTTTAAAATTTAAATTTTTAAATTTTAAAATTTAAAATTTTAATAATTAAATTTTTAAAATTTAGTATTTAAATTTTTAAATTTTAAAATTTAAATTTTTAAATTTTAAAATTTAAAATTTTAATAATTAAATTTTTAAAATTTAGTATTTAAATTTTTAAATTTTAAAATTTAAAATTTTAATAATTAAATTTTTAAAATTTAGTATTTAAATTTTTAAATTTTAAAATTTAAAATTTTAATAATTAAATTTTTAAACTTTAGTATTTAAATTTTTAAATTTTAAAATTTAAAATTTTAATAATTAAATTTTTAAAATTTAGTATTTAAATTTTTAAATTTTAAAATTTAAAATTTTAATAATTAAATTTTTAAAATTTAGTATTTAAATTTTTAAATTTTAAAATTTAAAATTTTAATAATTAAATTTTTAAAATTTATTATTTAAATTTTTAAATTTGGAAATTTAAAATTTTAATAATTAAATTTTTAAAATTTAGTATTTAAATTTTTAAATTTTAAAATTTAAATTTTTAAATTTTATAATTTAGAATTTTAATAATTAAATTTTTAAAATTTAGTATTTAAATATTTAAATTTTAAAATTTAAAATTTTAATAATTAAATTTTTAAAATTTAGTATTTAAATTTTTAAATTTTTAAATTTTAAAATTTAAATTTTTAAATTTTAAAATTTAAAATTTTAATAATTAAATTTTTAAAATTTAGTATTTAAATTTTTAAATTTTAAAATTTAAAATTTTAATAATTAAATTTTTAAAATTTAGTATTTAAATTTTTAAATTTTAAAATTTAAAATTTTAATAATTAAATTTTTAAAATTTAGTATTTAAATTTATAAATTTTAAATTTTAAATTTTTAAATTTAAAATTTTAATAACTAAATTTTTAAAATTTTGTATTTAAATTTTTAAATTTT
Source organism: Aethina tumida (assembly GCF_024364675.1). Taxonomy (NCBI): domain Eukaryota; kingdom Metazoa; phylum Arthropoda; class Insecta; order Coleoptera; family Nitidulidae; genus Aethina; species Aethina tumida. Next base: position 4,249,901 of record NC_065440.1, read on the forward strand.
AAAATTTAAATTTTTAAATTTTATAATTTAGAATTTTAATAATTAAATTTTTAAAATTTAGTATTTAAATATTTAAATTTTAAAATTTAAAATTTTAATAATTAAATTTTTAAAATTTAGTATTTAAATTTTTAAATTTTTAAATTTTAAAATTTAAATTTTTAAATTTTAAAATTTAAAATTTTAATAATTAAATTTTTAAAATTTAGTATTTAAATTTTTAAATTTTAAAATTTACATTTCTAAATTTTAAAATTTAAATTTTTAAATTTTAAAATTTAAAATTTTAATAATTAAATTTTTAAAATTTAGTATTTAAATTTTTAAATTTTAAAATTTAAAATTTTAATAATTAAATTTTTAAAATTTAGTATTTAAATTTTTAAATTTTAAAATTTAAAATTTTAATAAATAAATTTTTAAACTTTAGTATTTAAATTTTAAATTTTTAAACTTTAGTATTTAAATTTTTAAATTTTAAAATTTAAATTTTTAAATTTTAAAATTTAAAATTATAATAACTAAATTTTTAAAATTTAATATTTAAATTTTTAAATTTTAAAATTTAAAATTTTAATAATTAAATTTTTAAAATTTAGTATTTAAATTTTTAAATTTTAAAATTTAAAATTTTAATAATTAAATTTTTAAAATTTAGTATTTAAATTTTTAAAGTTGAAAATTTAAAATTTTAATAATTAAATTTTTAAAATTTAGTATTTAAATTTTTAAATTTTAAAATTTAAATTTTTAAATTTTATAATTTAAAATTTTAATAATTAAATTTTTAAAATTTAGTATTTTAAATTTTTAAATTTTAAAATTTAAAATTTTAATAATTAAATTTTTAAAATTTAGTATTTAAATTTATAAATTTTAAATTTTAAATTTTTAAATTTTAAAATTTAAAATTATAATAATTAAATTTTTAAAATTTAGTATTTAAATTTTTAAATTTTAAAATTTAAAATTTTAATAATTAAATTTTTAAAATTTAGTATTTAAATTTTTAAATTTTAAAATTTAAATTTTTAAATTCTAAAATTTAAAATTTTAATAATTAAATATTTAAAATTTAGTATTTAAATTTTTAAATTTTAAAATTTAAATTTTTAAATTTTAAAATTTAAAATTTTAATAATTAAGTTTTTAAAATTTAGTATTTAAATTTTTAAATTTTAAAATTTAAATTTTTAAATTTTAAAATTTAATATTTTAATAATTAAATTTTTAAAATTTAGTATTTAAATTTTTAAATTTTAAAATTTAAATTTTTAAATTCTAAAATTTAAAATTTTAATAATTAAATTTTTAAAATTTAGTATTTAAATTTTTAAATTTTAAAATTTAAATTTTTAAATTTTAAAATTTAAATTTTTAAATTTTAAAATTTAAAATTTTAATAATTAAATTTTTAAAATTTAGTATTTAAATTTTTAAATTTTAAAATTTAAATTTTTAAATTTTAAAATTTAAAATTTTAATAATTAAATTTTTAAAATTTAGTATTTAAATTTTTAAATTTTAAAATTTAAAATTTTAATAATTAAATATTTAAAATTTAGTATTTAAAGTTTTAAATTTTAAAATTTAAATTTTTAAATTTTATAATTTAAAATTTTAATAATTAAATTTTTAAAATTTAGTATTTTAAATTTTTAAATTTTAAAATTTAAAATTTTAATAATTAAATTTTTAAAATTTAGTATTTAAATTTATAAATTTTAAATTTTAAATTTTTAAATTTTAAAATTTAAAATTTTAATAATTAAATTTTTAAAATTTAGTATTTAAATTTTTAAATTTTAAAATTTAAAATTTTAATAATTAAATTTTTAAAATTTAGTATTTAAATTTTTAAATTTTAAAATTTAAAATTTTAATAATTAAATTTTTAAAATTTATTATTTAAATTTTTAAATTTTAAAATTTAAAATTTTAATAATTAAATTTTTAAAATTTAGTATTTAAATTTTTTTAATTTAAAAATTTAAAATTTTAATAATTAAATTTTTAAAATATAGTATTTATATTTTTAAATTTTAAAATTTACATTTCTAAATTTTAAAATTTAAATTTTTAAATTTTAAAATTTAAAATTTTAATAATTAAATTTTTAAAATTTAGTATTTAAATTTTTAAATTTTAAAATTTAAAATTTTAATAATTAAATTTTTAAAATTTAGTATTTAAATTTTTAAATTTTAAAATTTAAAATTTTAATAATTAAATTTTTAAACTTTAGTATTTAAATTTTTAAATTTTAAAATTTAAATTTTTAAATTTTAAAATTTAAAATTATAATAACTAAATTTTTAAAATTTAATATTTAAATTTTTAAATTTTAAAATTTAAAATTTTAATAATTAAATTTTTAAAATTTAGTATTTAAATTTTTAAATTTTAAAATTTACAATTTTAATAATTAAATTTTTAAAATTTAGTATTTAAATTTTTAAATTTGAATATTTAAAATTTTAATAATTAAATTTTTAAAATTTAGTATTTAAATTTTTAAATTTTAAAATTTAAATTTTTAAATTCTAAAATTTAAAATTTTAATAATTAAATTTTTAAAATTTAGTATTTAAATTTTTAAATTTTAAAATTTAAATTTTTAAATTTTAAAATTTAAAATTTTAATAATTAAATTTTTAAAATTTAGTATTTAAATTTTTAAATTTTAAAATTTAAATTTTTAAATTTTAAAATTTAAAATTTTAATAATTAAATTTTTAAAATTTAGTATTTAAATTTTTAAATTTTAAAATTTAAATTTTTAAATTCTAAAATTTAAAATTTTAATAATTAAATTTTTAAAATTTAGTATTTAAATTTTTAAATTTTAAAATTTAAATTTTTAAATTTTAAAATTTAAAATTTTAATAATTAAATTTTTAAAATTTAGTATTTAAATTTTTAAATTTTAAAATTTAAATTTTTAAATTTTAAAATTTAAAATTTTAATAATTAAATTTTTAAAATTTAGTATTTAAATTTTTAAATTTTAAAATTTAAAATTTTAATAATTAAATTTTTAAAATTTAATATTTAAATTTTTAAATTTTAAAATTTAAATTTTTAAATTTTAAAATTTAAAATTTTAATAATTAAATTTTTAAAATTTAGTATTTAAATTTTTAAATTTTAAAATTTAAAATTTTAATAATTAAATTTTTAATATTTAGTATTTAAGTTTTTAAATTTTAAAATTTAAAATTTTAATAATTAAATTTTTAAAATTTATTATTTTAAATTTTTAAATTTTAAAATTTAAAATTTTAATAATTAAATTTTTAAAATTTAGTATTTAAATTTATAAATTTTAAATTTTAAATTTTTAAATTTAAAATTTTAATAATTAAATTTGTAAAATTTAGTATTTAAATTTTTAAATTTTAAAATTTAAAATTTTAATAATAAAATTTTAAAATTTAGTATTTAAATTTTTAAATTTTAAAATTTAAAATTTTAATAATTAAATTTTTAAAATTTAGTATTTAAATTTTTAAATTTTAAAATTTTAATAATTAAATATTTAAAATTTAGTATTTAAATTTTTAAATTTTAAAATTTAAAATTTTAATAATTAAATTTTAAAAATTTAGTATTTAAATTTTTAAATTTTAAAATTTAAAATTTTAATAATTAAATTTTTAAAATTTAGTATTTAAATTTTTAAATTTTAAAATTTAAAATTTTAATAATTAAATTTTTAAAATTTAGTATTTAAATTTTTAAATTTTAAAATTTAAAATTTTAATAATTAAATTTTAAAATTTTAATAATTAAATTTTTAAAATTTAGTATTTAAATTTTTAAATTTTAAAATTTAAAATTTTAATAATTAAATTTTTAAAATTTAGTATTTAAATTTTTAAATTTTTAAATTTTAAAATTTAAATTTTTAAATTTTAAAATTTAAAATTTTAATAATTAAATTTTTAAAATTTACTATTTAAATTTTTAAATTTTAAAATTTAAATTTTTAAATTTTAAAATTTAAAATTTTAATAATTAAATTTTTAAAATTTAGTATTAAAATTTTTAAATTTTAAAATTTAAAATTTTAATAATTAAATTTTTAAAATTTAGTATTTAAATTTTTAAATTTTAAAATTTTAATAATTAAATTTTTTAAAATTTAGTATTTAAATTTTTAAATTTTAAAATTTAAATTTTTAAATTTTAAAATTTAAAATTTTAGTAACTAAATTTTTAAAATTTAGTATTTAAATTTTTAAATTTTAAAATTTAAAATTTTAATAATAAAATTTTAAAATTTAGTATTTAAATTTTTAAATTTTAAAATTTAAAATTTTAATAATTAAATTTTTAAAATTTAGTATTTAAATTTTTAAATTTTAAAATTTAAAATTTTAATAATTAAATTTTTAAAATTTAGTATTTAAATTTTTAAATTTTAAAATTTAAAATTTTAATAATTAAATTTTTAAAATTTAGTATTTAAATTTTTAAATTTGGAAATTTAAAATTTTAATAATTAAATTTTTAAAATTTAGTATTTAAATTTTTAAATTTTAAAATTTAAATTTTTAAATTTTAAAATTTAAAATTTTAATAACTAAATTTTTAAAATTTAGTATTTAAATTTTTAAATTTTAAAATTTAAAATTTTAATAATTAAATTTTTAAAATTTAGTATTTAAATTTTTAAATTTTAAAAATTTAAAATTTTAATAACTAAATTTTTAAAATTTAGTATTTAAATTTTTAAATTTTAAAATTTAAATTTTAAAATTTAAAATTTTAATAATTAAATTTTTAAAATTTAGTATTTAAATTTTTAAATTTTAAAATTTAAAATTTTAATAATTAAATTTTTAAAATTTAGTATTTAAATTTTTAAATTTTAAAATTTAAATTTTTAAATTTTAAAATCTAAAATTTTAATAATTAAATTTTTAAAATTTAGTATTTAAATTTTTAAATTTTAAAATTTAAATTTTTAAATTTTAAAATTTAAAATTTTAATAATTAAATTTTTAAAATTTAGTATTTATATTTTTAAATTATAAAATTTAAATTTTTAAATTTTAAAATTTAAAATTTTAATAATTAAATTTTTAAAATTTAGTATTTAAATTTTTAAATTTTAAAATTTATAATTTTAATAATTAAATTCTTAAATTTTAAAATTTAAAATTTTAATAATTAAATTTATAAAATTTAGTATTTAAATTTTTAAATTTTAAAATTTAAAATTTTAATAATTAAATTTTTAAAATTTAGTATTTAAATTTTTAAATTTTAAAATTTAAAACTTTAATAATTAAAGTTTTAAAATTTAGTATTTAAATTTTTAAATTTTAAAATTTAAAATTTTAATAATTAAATTTTTAAACTTTAGTATTAAAATTTTTAAATTTTAAAATTTAAATTTTTAAGTTTTAAAATTTTAAATTATAATAACTAAATTTTTAAAATTTAGTAATTAAATTTTTAAATTTTAAAATTTAAATTTCTAAATTTTAAAATTTAAATTTTTAAATTTTAAAATTTAAAATTTTAATAATTAAATTTTTAAAATTTAGTATTTAAATTTTTAAATTTTAAAATTTAAAATTTTAATAATTAAATTTTTAAAATTTAGTATTTAAATTTTTAAATTTAAAAATTTAAATTTTTAAATTTTAAAATTTAAAATTTTAATAATTAAATTTTTAAAATTTAGTATTTAAATTTTTAAATTTTAAAATTTAAAATTTTAATAATTAAATTTTTAAAATTTAGTATTTAAATTTTTTAAATTTGAAAATTTAAAATTTTAATAATTAAATTTTTAAAAAATTAGTATTTAAATTTTTAAATTTTAAAATTTAAATTTTTAAATTTTAAAATTTAAATTTTTAAATTTTATAATTTAAAATTTTAACAATTAAACTTTTAAAATTTAGTATTTAGATTTTTAAATTTTAAAATTTAAATTTCTAAATTTTAAAATTTAAATTTTTAAATTTTAAAATTTAAAATTTTAATAATTAAATTTTTAAAATTTAGTATTTAAATTTTTAAATTTTAAAATTTAAAATTTTAATAATTAAATTTTTAAAATATAGTTTTAAATTTTTAAATTTTAAAATTTAAATTTTTAAATTTTAAAATTTAAAATTTTAATAATTAAATTTTTAAAATTTAGTATTTAAATTTTTAAATTTTAAAATTTAAATTTTAAAATTTTAAAATTTAAAATTTTAATAATTAAATTTTAAAAATTTAGTATTTAAATTTTTAAATTTTAAAATTTAAAATTTTAATAATTAAATTTTTAAAATTTAGTATTTAAATTTTTTAATTTGAAAATTTAAAATTTTAATAATTAAATTTTTAAAATTTAGTATTTAAATTTATAAATTTTAAATTTTAAATTTTTAAATTTAAAATTTTAATAACTAAATTTTTAAAATTTAGTATTTAAACTTTTAAATTTTAAAATTTAAATTTTTAAATTTTAAAATTTAGAATTTTAATAATTAAATTTTTAAAATTTAGTATTTAAATTTTTAAATTTTAAAATTTAAAATTTTAATAATTAAATTTTTAAAATTTAGTATTTAAATTTTTAAATTTTAAAATTTAAATTTTTAAATTTTAAATTTTAAAATTTTAATAATTAAATTTTTAAAATTTAGTATTTAAATTTTTAAATTTTAAAATTTAAAATTTTAATTATTAAAGTTTTAAAATATAGTATTTAAATTTTTAAATTTTAAAATTTAAATTTCTAAATTTTAAAATTTAAATTTTTAAATTTTAAAATTTAAAACTTTAATAATTAAAGTTTTAAAATTTAGTATTTAAATTTTTAAATTTTAAAATTTAAAATTTTAATAATTAAATTTTTAAACTTTAGTATTTAAATTTTTAAATTTTAAAATTTAAATTTTTAAGTTTTAAAATTTTAAATTATAATAACTAAATTTTTAAAATTTAGTAATTAAATTTTTAAATTTTAAAATTTAAATTTCTAAATTTTAAAATTTAAATTTTTAAATTTTAAAATTTAAAATTTTAATAATTAAATTTTTAAAATTTAGTATTTAAATTTTTAAATTTTAAAATTTAAAATTTTAATAATTAAATTTTTAAAATTTAGTATTTAAATTTTTAAATTTTAAAATTTAAATTTTTAAATTTTAAAATTTAAAATTTTAATAATTAAATTTTTAAAATTTAGTATTTAAATTTTTAAATTTTAAAATTTAAAATTTTAATAATTAAATTTTTAAAATTTAGTATTTAAATTTTTTAAATTTGAAAATTTAAAATTTTAATAATTAAATTTTTAAAAAATTAGTATTTAAATTTTTAAATTTTAAAATTTAAATTTTTAAATTTTATAATTTAAAATTTTAACAATTAAACTTTTAAAATTTAGTATTTAGATTTTTAAATTTTAAAATTTAAATTTCTAAATTTTAAAATTTAAATTTTTAAATTTTAAAATTTAAAATTTTAATAATTAAATTTTTAAAATTTAGTATTTAAATTTTTAAATTTTAAAATTTAAAATTTTAATAATTAAATTTTTAAAATATAGTTTTAAATTTTTAAATTTTAAAATTTAAATTTTTAAATTTTAAAATTTAAAATTTTAATAATTAAATTTTTAAAATTTAGTATTTAAATTTTTAAATTTTAAAATTTAAATTTTAAAATTTTAAAATTTAAAATTTTAATAATTAAATTTTAAAAATTTAGTATTTAAATTTTTAAATTTTAAAATTTAAAATTTTAATAATTAAATTTTTAAAATTTAGTATTTAAATTTTTTAATTTGAAAATTTAAAATTTTAATAATTAAATTTTTAAAATTTAGTATTTAAATTTATAAATTTTAAATTTTAAATTTTTAAATTTAAAATTTTAATAACTAAATTTTTAAAATTTAGTATTTAAACTTTTAAATTTTAAAATTTAAATTTTTAAATTTTAAAATTTAGAATTTTAATAATTAAATTTTTAAAATTTAGTATTTAAATTTTTAAATTTTAAAATTTAAAATTTTAATAATTAAATTTTTAAAATTTAGTATTTAAATTTTTAAATTTTAAAATTTAAATTTTTAAATTTTAAATTTTAAAATTTTAATAATTAAATTTTTAAAATTTAGTATTTAAATTTTTAAATTTTAAAATTTAAAATTTTAATTATTAAAGTTTTAAAATATAGTATTTAAATTTTTAAATTTTAAAATTTAAATTTCTAAATTTTAAAATTTAAATTTTTAAATTTTAAAATTTAAAATTTTAATAATTAAATTTTTAAAATTTAGTATTTAAATTTTTAAATTTTAAAATTTAAAATTTTAATTATTAAATTTTTAAAATTTAGTATTTAAATTTTTAAATTTGAAAATTTAAAATTTTAATATTTAAATTCTTAAAATTTAGTATTTAAATTTTTAAATTTTAAAATTTAAAATTTTAATAATTAAATTTTTAAAATTTAGTATTTAAATTTTGAAATTTTAAAATTTAAAATTTTAATAAATAAATTTTTAAAATTTAGTATTTAAATTTTTAAATTTTAAAATTTAAATTTTTAAATTTTAAAATCTAAAATTTTAATAATTAAATTTTTAAAATTTAGTATTTAAATTTTTAAATTTTAAAATTTAAATTTTTAAATTTTAAAATTTAAAATTTTAATAATTAAATTTTTAAAATTTAGTATTTAAATTTTTAAATTTTTAAATTTTAAAATTTAAATTTTTAAATTTTAAAATTTAAAATTTTAATAATTAAATTTTTAAAATTTAATATTTAAATTTTTAAATTTTAAAATTTAAATTTTTAAATTTTAAAATTTAAAATTTTAATAATTAAATTTTTAAAATTTAGTATTTAAATTTATAAATTATAAATTTTAAAATTTTAAATTTTAAAATTTAAAATTTTAATAATTAAATTTTTAAAATTTAGTATTTAAATTTTTAAATTTTAAAATTTAAAATTTTAATAATTAAATTTTTAAAATTTAGTATTTAAATTTTTAAATTTTAAAATTTAAAATTTTAATAATTAAATTTTTAAAATTTAGTATTTAAATCTTTAAATTTTAAAATTTAAATTTTTAAATTTTAAAATTTAAAATTTTAATAATTAAATTTTTAAAATTTAGTATTTAAATTTTTTAATTTGAAAATTTAAAATTTTAATAATTATATTTTTAAAATTTAGTATTTAAATTTTTAAATTTTAAAATTTAAAATTTTAATAATTAAATTTTTAAAATTTAATATTTAAATTTTTAAATTTTAAAATTTAAAATTTTAATAATTAAATTTTTAAAATTTAGTATTTAAATTTTTTAATTTGAAAATTTAAAATTTTAATAATTAAATTTTTAAAATTTAGTATTTAAATTTATAAATTTTAAATTTTAAATTTTTAAATTTAAAATTTTAATAACTAAATTTTTAAAATTTAGTATTTAAATTTTTAAATTTTAAAATTTAAATTTTTAAATTTTAAAATTTAGAATTTTAATAATTAAATTTTTAAAATTTAGTATTTAAATTTTTAAATTTTAAAATTTAAAATTTTAATAATTAAATTTTTAAAATTTAGTATTTAAATTTTTAAATTTTAAAATTTAAATTTTTAAATTTTAAATTTTAAAATTTTAATAATTAAATTTTTAAAATTTAGTATTTAAATTTTTAAATTTTAAAATTTAAAATTTTAATTATTAAAGTTTTAAAATATAGTATTTAAATTTTTAAATTTTAAAATTTAAATTTCTAAATTTTAAAATTTAAATTTTTAAATTTTAAAATTTAAAATTTTAATAATTAAATTTTTAAAATTTAGTATTTAAATTTTTAAATTTTAAAATTTAAAATTTTAATAATTAAATTTTTAAAATTTAGTATTTAAATTTTTAAATTTTAAAATTTAAAATTTTAATAATTAAATTTTTAAAATTTAGTATTTAAATTTTTAAATTTTAAAATTTAAATTTTTAAATTATAAAATTTAAAATTTTAATAACTAAATTTTTAAAATTTAGTATTTAAATTTTTAAATTTTAAAATTTAAAATTTTAATAATTAAATTTTTAAAATTTAGTATTTAAATTTTTAAATTTTAAAAATTTAAAATTTTAATAACTAAATTTTTAAAATTTAGTATTTAAATTTTTAAATTTTAAAATTTAAATTTTAAAATTTAAAATTTTAATAATTAAATTTTTAAAATTTAGTATTTAAATTTTTAAATTTTAAAATTTAAAATTTTAATAATTAAATTTTTAAAATTTAGTATTTAAATTTTTAAATTTTAAAATTTAAATTTTTAAATTTTAAAATCTAAAATTTTAATAATTAAATTTTTAAAATTTAGTATTTAAATTTTTAAATTTTAAAATTTAAATTTTTAAATTTTAAAATTTAAAATTTTAATAATTAAATTTTTAAAATTTAGTATTTAAATTTTTAAATTTTAAAATTTATAATTTTAATAATTAAATTCTTAAATTTTAAAATTTAAAATTTTAATAATTAAATTTATAAAATTTAGTATTTAAATTTTTAAATTTTAAAATTTAAAATTTTAATAATTAAATTTTTAAAATTTAGTATTTAAATTTTTTAAATTTGAAAATTTAAAATTTTAATAATTAAATTTTTAAAAAATTAGTATTTAAATTTTTAAATTTTAAAATTTAAATTTTTAAATTTTATAATTTAAAATTTTAACAATTAAACTTTTTAAATTTAGTATTTAGATTTTTAAATTTTAAAATTTAAATTTCTAAATTTTAAAATTTAAATTTTTAAATTTTAAAATTTAAAATTTTAATAATTAAATTTTTAAAATTTAGTATTTAAATTTTTAAATTTTAAAATTTAAAATTTTAATAATTAAATTTTTAAAATTTAGTATTTAAATTTTTAAATTTTAAAATTTAAATTTTAAAATTTTAAAATTTAAAATTTTAATAATTAAATTTTAAAAATTTAGTATTTAAATTTTTAAATTTTAAAATTTAAAATTTTAATAATTAAATTTTTAAAATTTAATATTTAAATTTTTAAATTTTAAAATTTAAAATTTTAATAATTAAATTTTTAAAATTTAGTATTTAAATTTTTTAATTTGAAAATTTAAAATTTTAATAATTAAATTTTTAAAATTTAGTATTTAAATTTATAAATTTTAAATTTTAAATTTTTAAATTTAAAATTTTAATAACTAAATTTTTAAAATTTAGTATTTAAACTTTTAAATTTTAAAATTTAAATTTTTAAATTTTAAAATTTAGAATTTTAATAATTAAATTTTTAAAATTTAGTATTTAAATTTTTAAATTTTAAAATTTAAAATTTTAATAATTAAATTTTTAAAATTTAGTATTTAAATTTTTAAATTTTAAAATTTAAATTTTTAAATTTTAAATTTTAAAATTTTAATAATTAAATTTTTAAAATTTAGTTTTTAAATTTTTAAATTTTAAAATTTAAAATTTTAATTATTAAAGTTTTAAAATATAGTATTTAAATTTTTAAATTTTAAAATTTAAATTTCTAAATTTTAAAATTTAAATTTTTAAATTTTAAAATTTAAAATTTTAATAATTAAATTTTTAAAATTTAGTATTTAAATTTTTAAATTTTAAAATTTAAAATTTTAATAATTAAATTTTTAAAATTTAGTATTTAAATTTTTAAATTTGAAAATTTAAAATTTTAATATTTAAATTCTTAAAATTTAGTATTTAAATTTTTAAATTTTAAAATTTAAAATTTTAATAATTAAATTTTTAAAATTTAGTATTTAAATTTTGAAATTTTAAAATTTAAAATTTTAATAAATAAATTTTTAAAATTTAGTATTTAAATTTTTAAATTTTAAAATTTAAATTTTTAAATTTTAAAATCTAAAATTTTAATAATTAAATTTTTAAAATTTAGTATTTAAATTTTTAAATTTTAAAATTTAAATTTTTAAATTTTAAAATTTAAAATTTTAATAATTAAATTTTTAAAATTTAGTATTTAAATTTTTAAATTTTAAAATTTTAAAATTTAAAATTTTAATAATTAAATTTTTAAAATTTAGTATTTAAATTTTTAAATTTTAAAATTTAAATTTTTAAATTTTAAAATTTAAAATTTTAATAATTAAATTTTTAAAATTTAGTATTTAAATTTATAAATTATAAATTTTAAAATTTTAAATTTTAAAATTTAAAATTTTAATAATTATATTTTTAAAATTTAGTATTTAAATTTTTAAATTTTAAAATTTAAAATTTTAATAATTAAATTTTTAAAATTTAGTATTTAAATTTTTAAATTTTAAAATTTAAAATTTTAATAATTAAATTTTTAAAATTTAGTATTTAAATCTTTAAATTTTAAAATTTAAATTTTTAAATTTTAAAATTTAAAATTTTAATAATTAAATTTTTAAAATTTAGTATTTAAATTTTTTAATTTGAAAATTTAAAATTTTAATAATTAAATTTTTAAAATTTAGTATTTAAATTTTTAAATTTTAAAATTTAAAATTTTAATAATTAAATTTTTAAAATTTAATATTTAAATTTTTAAATTTTAAAATTTAAAATTTTAATAATTAAATTTTTAAAATTTAGTATTTAAATTTTTTAATTTGAAAATTTAAAATTTTAATAATTAAATTTTTAAAATTTAGTATTTAAATTTATAAATTTTAAATTTTAAATTTTTAAATTTAAAATTTTAATAACTAAATTTTTAAAATTTAGTATTTAAATTTTTAAATTTTAAAATTTAAATTTTTAAATTTTAAAATTTAGAATTTTAATAATTAAATTTTTAAAATTTAGTATTTAAATATTTAAATTTTAAAATTTAAAATTTTAATAATTAAATTTTTAAAATTTAGTATTTAAATTTTTAAATTTTAAAATTTAAATTTTTAAATTTTAAATTTTAAAATTTTAATAATTAAATTTTTAAAATTTAGTATTTAAATTTTTAAATTTTAAAATTTAAAATTTTAATTATTAAAGTTATAAAATATAGTATTTAAATTTTTAAATTTTAAAATTTAAATTTCTAAATTTTAAAATTTAAATTTTTAAATTTTAAAATTTAAAATTTTAATAATTAAATTTTTAAAATTTATTATTTAAATTTTTAAATTTTAAAATTTAAAATTTTAATAATTAAATTTTTAAAATTTAGTACTTAAATTTTTAAATTTGAAAATTTAAAATTTTTAAATTTTAAAATCTAAAATTTTAATAATTAAATTTTTAAAATTTAGTATTTAAATTTTTAAATTTTAAAATTTAAATTTTTAAATTTTAAAATTTAAAATTTTAATAATTAAATTTTTAAAATTTAGTATTTAAATTTTTAAATTTTAAAATTTATAATTTTAATAATTAAATTCTTAAATTTTAAAATTTAAAATTTTAATAATTAAATTTATAAAATTTAGTATTTAAATTTTTAAATTTTAAAATTTAAAATTTTAATAATTAAATTTTTAAAATTTAGTATTTAAATTTTTTAAATTTGAAAATTTAAAATTTTAATAATTAAATTTTTAAAAAATTAGTATTTAAATTTTTAAATTTTAAAATTTAAATTTTTAAATTTTATAATTTAAAATTTTAACAATTAAACTTTTTAAATTTAGTATTTAGATTTTTAAATTTTAAAATTTAAATTTCTAAATTTTAAAATTTAAATTTTTAAATTTTAAAATTTAAAATTTTAATAATTAAATTTTTAAAATTTAGTATTTAAATTTTTAAATTTTAAAATTTAAAATTTTAATAATTAAATTTTTAAAATTTAGTATTTAAATTTTTAAATTTTAAAATTTAAATTTTAAAATTTTAAAATTTAAAATTTTAATAATTAAATTTTAAAAATTTAGTATTTAAATTTTTAAATTTTAAAATTTAAAATTTTAATAATTAAATTTTTAAAATTTAATATTTAAATTTTTAAATTTTAAAATTTAAAATTTTAATAATTAAATTTTTAAAATTTAGTATTTAAATTTTTTAATTTGAAAATTTAAAATTTTAATAATTAAATTTTTAAAATTTAGTATTTAAATTTATAAATTTTAAATTTTAAATTTTTAAATTTAAAATTTTAATAACTAAATTTTTAAAATTTAGTATTTAAACTTTTAAATTTTAAAATTTAAATTTTTAAATTTTAAAATTTAGAATTTTAATAATTAAATTTTTAAAATTTAGTATTTAAATTTTTAAATTTTAAAATTTAAAATTTTAATAATTAAATTTTTAAAATTTAGTATTTAAATTTTTAAATTTTAAAATTTAAATTTTTAAATTTTAAATTTTAAAATTTTAATAATTAAATTTTTAAAATTTAGTTTTTAAATTTTTAAATTTTAAAATTTAAAATTTTAATTATTAAAGTTTTAAAATATAGTATTTAAATTTTTAAATTTTAAAATTTAAATTTCTAAATTTTAAAATTTAAATTTTTAAATTTTAAAATTTAAAATTTTAATAATTAAATTTTTAAAATTTAGTATTTAAATTTTTAAATTTTAAAATTTAAAATTTTAATAATTAAATTTTTAAAATTTAGTATTTAAATTTTTAAATTTGAAAATTTAAAATTTTAATATTTAAATTCTTAAAATTTAGTATTTAAATTTTTAAATTTTAAAATTTAAAATTTTAATAATTAAATTTTTAAAATTTAGTATTTAAATTTTGAAATTTTAAAATTTAAAATTTTAATAAATAAATTTTTAAAATTTAGTATTTAAATTTTTAAATTTTAAAATTTAAATTTTTAAATTTTAAAATCTAAAATTTTAATAATTAAATTTTTAAAATTTAGTATTTAAATTTTTAAATTTTAAAATTTAAATTTTTAAATTTTAAAATTTAAAATTTTAATAATTAAATTTTTAAAATTTAGTATTTAAATTTTTAAATTTTAAAATTTTAAAATTTAAAATTTTAATAATTAAATTTTTAAAATTTAGTATTTAAATTTTTAAATTTTAAAATTTAAATTTTTAAATTTTAAAATTTAAAATTTTAATAATTAAATTTTTAAAATTTAGTATTTAAATTTATAAATTATAAATTTTAAAATTTTAAATTTTAAAATTTAAAATTTTAATAATTATATTTTTAAAATTTAGTATTTAAATTTTTAAATTTTAAAATTTAAAATTTTAATAATTAAATTTTTAAAATTTAGTATTTAAATTTTTAAATTTTAAAATTTAAAATTTTAATAATTAAATTTTTAAAATTTAGTATTTAAATCTTTAAATTTTAAAATTTAAATTTTTAAATTTTAAAATTTAAAATTTTAATAATTAAATTTTTAAAATTTAGTATTTAAATTTTTTAATTTGAAAATTTAAAATTTTAATAATTAAATTTTTAAAATTTAGTATTTAAATTTTTAAATTTTAAAATTTAAAATTTTAATAATTAAATTTTTAAAATTTAATATTTAAATTTTTAAATTTTAAAATTTAAAATTTTAATAATTAAATTTTTAAAATTTAGTATTTAAATTTTTTAATTTGAAAATTTAAAATTTTAATAATTAAATTTTTAAAATTTAGTATTTAAATTTATAAATTTTAAATTTTAAATTTTTAAATTTAAAATTTTAATAACTAAATTTTTAAAATTTAGTATTTAAATTTTTAAATTTTAAAATTTAAATTTTTAAATTTTAAAATTTAGAATTTTAATAATTAAATTTTTAAAATTTAGTATTTAAATATTTAAATTTTAAAATTTAAAATTTTAATAATTAAATTTTTAAAATTTAGTATTTAAATTTTTAAATTTTAAAATTTAAATTTTTAAATTTTAAATTTTAAAATTTTAATAATTAAATTTTTAAAATTTAGTATTTAAATTTTTAAATTTTAAAATTTAAAATTTTAATTATTAAAGTTATAAAATATAGTATTTAAATTTTTAAATTTTAAAATTTAAATTTCTAAATTTTAAAATTTAAATTTTTAAATTTTAAAATTTAAAATTTTAATAATTAAATTTTTAAAATTTATTATTTAAATTTTTAAATTTTAAAATTTAAAATTTTAATAATTAAATTTTTAAAATTTAGTACTTAAATTTTTAAATTTGAAAATTTAAAATTTTAATATTTAAATTCTTAAAATTTAGTATTTAAATTTTTAAATTTTAAAATTTAAAATTTTAATAATTAAATTTTTAAAATTTAGTATTTAAATTTTGAAATTTTAAAATTTAAAATTTTAATAATTAAATTTTTAAAATTTTGTATTTAAATTTTTAAATTTTAAAATTTAAAATTTTAATAAATAAATTTTTAAACTTTAGTATTTAAATTTTTAAATTTTTAAACTTTAGTATTTAAATTTTTAAATTTTAAAATTTAAATTTTTAAATTTTAAAATTTAAAATTATAATAACTAAATTTTTAAAATTTAATATTTAAATTTTTAAATTTTAAAATTTAAAATTTTAATAATTAAATTTTTAAAATTTAGTATTTAAATTTTTAAATTTTAAAATTTAAAATTTTAATAATTAAATTTTTAAAATTTAGTATTTAAATTTTTAAATTTGAAAATTTAAAATTTTAATAATTAAATTTTTAAAATTTAGTATTTAAATTTTTAAATTTTAAAATTTAAATTTTTAAATTTTATAATTTAAAATTTTAATAATTAAATTTTTAAAATTTAGTATTTTAAATTTTTAAATTTTAAAATTTAAAATTTTAATAATTAAATTTTTAAAATTTAGTATTTAAATTTATAAATTTTAAATTTTAAAATTTTAAATTTTAAAATTTAAAATTTTAATAATTAAATTTTTAAAATTTAGTATTTAAATTTTTAAATTTTAAAATTTAAAATTTTAATAATTAAATTTTTAAAATTTAGTATTTAAATTTTTAAATTTTAAAATTTAAAATTTTAATAATTAAATTTTTAAAATTTAGTATTTAAATTTTTAAATTTGGAAATTTAAAATTTTAATAATTAAATTTTTAAAATTTAGTATTTAAATTTTTAAATTTTAAAATTTAAAATTTTAATAATTAAATTTTTAAAATTTAGTATTTAAATTTTTAAATTTAAAAATTTAAAATTTTAATAATTAAATTTTTAAAATATAGTATTTAAATTTTTAAATTTTAAAATTTACATTTCTAAATTTTAAAATTTAAATTTTTAAATTTTAAAATTTAAAATTTTAATAATTAAATTTTTAAAATTTAGTATTTAAATTTTTAAATTTTAAAATTTAAAATTTTAATAATTAAATTTTTAAAATTTAGTATTTAAATTTTTATATTTTAAAATTTAAAATTTTAATAATTAAATTTTTAAACTTTAGTATTTAAATTTTTAAATTTTAAAATTTAAATTTTTAAATTTTAAAATTTAAAATTGTAATAACTAAATTTTTAAAATTTAATATTTAAATTTTTAAATTTTAAAATTTAAAATTTTAATAATTAAATTTTTAAAATTTAGTATTTAAATTTTTAAATTTTAAAATTTAAAATTTTAATAATTAAATTTTTAAAATTTAGTATTTAAATTTTTAAATTTGAATATTTAAAATTTTAATAATTAAATTTTTAAAATTTAGTATTTAAATTTTTAAATTTTAAAATTTAAATTTTTAAATTTTAAAATTTAAAATTTTAATAATTAAATTTTTAAAATTTAGTATTTAAATTTTTAAATTTTAAAATTTAAATTTTTAAATTTTAAAATTTAAAATTTTAATAATTAAATTTATAAAATTTAGTATTTAAATTTTTAAATTTTAAAATTTAAATTTTTAAATTTTAAAATTTAAAATTTTAATAATTAAATTTTTAAAATTTAGTATTTAAATTTCTAAATTTTAAAATTTAAAATTTTAATAATTAAATTTTTAAAATTTAGTATTTAAATTTTTAAATTTTAAAATTTAAAATTTTAATAATTAAATTTTTAAAATTTAGTATTTTAAATTTTTAAATTTTAAAATTTAAAATTTTAATAATTAAATTTTTAAAATTTAGTATTTAAATTTATAAATTTTAAATTTTAAATTTTTAAATTTAAAATTTTAATAACTAAATTTTTAAAATTTAGTATTTAAATTTTTAAATTTTAAAATTTAAATTTTTAAATTTTAAAATTTAGAATTTTAATAATTAAATTTTTAAAATTTAGTATTTAAATTTTTAAATTTTAAAATTTAAAATTTTAATAATTAAATTTTTAAAATTTAGTATTTAAATTTTTAAATTTTAAAATTTAAATTTTTAAATTTTAAAATTTAAAATTTTAAATTTTAAAATTTAAAATTTTAATAATTAAATTTTTAAAATTTAGTATTTAAATTTTTAAATTTTAAAATTTAAATTTTTAAATTTTAAAATTTAAAATTTTAATAATTAAATTTTTAAAATTTAGTATTTAAATTTTTAAATTTTAAAATTTAAAATTTTAATAATTAAATTTTTAAAATTTAGTATTTAAAATTCTAAATTTTTAAATTTTAAAATTTAGAATTTTAATAATTAAATTTTTAAAATTTAGTATTTAAATTTTTAAATTTTAAAATTTAAAATTTTAATAATTAAATTTTTAAAATTTAGTATTTAAATTTTTAAATTTTAAAATTTAAATTTTTAAATTTTAAAATTTAAAATTTTAATAATTAAATTTTTAAAATTTAGTATTTAAATTTTTAAATTTTAAAATTTAAATTTTTAAATTTTAACATTTAAAATTTTAGTAACTAAATTTTTAAAATTTATTATTTAAATTTTTAAATTTTAAAATTTAAAATTTTAATAATAAAATTTTAAAATTTGGTATTTAAATTTTTAAATTTTAAAATTTAAAATTTTAATAATTAAATTTTTAAAATTTAGTATTTAAATTTTTAAATTTTAAAATTTTAATAATTAAATTTTTAAAATTTAGTATTTAAATTTTTAAATTTTAAAATTTAAAATTTTAATAATTAAATTTTAAAAATTTAGTATTTAAATTTTTAAATTTTAAAATTTAAAATTTTAATAATTAAATTTTTAAAATTTAGTATTTAAATTTTTAAATTTTAAAATTTAAAATTTTAATAATTAAATTTTTAAAATTTAGTATTTAAATTTTTAAATTTTAAAATTTAAAATTTTAATAATTAAATTTTAAAATTTTAATAATTAAATTTTTAAAATTTAGTATTTAAATTTTTAAATTTTAAAATTTAAAATTTTAATAATTAAATTTTTAAAATTTAGTATTTAAGTTTTTAAATTTTAAAATTTAAAATTTTAATAATTAAATTTTTAAAATTTAGTATTTTAAATTTTTAAATTTTAAAATTTAAAATTTTAATAATTAAATTTTTAAAATTTAGTATTTAAATTTATAAATTTTAAATTTTAAATTTTTAAATTTAAAATTTTAATAACTAAATTTTTAAAATTTAGTATTTAAATTTTTAAATTTTAAAATTTAAATTTTTAAATTTTAAAATTTAGAATTTTAATAATTAAATTTTTAAAATTTAGTATTTAAATTTTTAAATTTTAAAATTTAAAATTTTAATAATTAAATTTTTAAAATTTAGTATTTAAATTTTTAAATTTTTAAATTTTAAAATTTAAATTTTTAAATTTTAAAATTTAAAATTTTAATAATTAAATTTTTAAAATTTAGTATTTAAATTTTTAAATTTTAAAATTTAAATTTTTAAATTTTAAAATTTAAAATTTTAATAATTAAATTTTTAAAATTTAGTATTTAAATTTTTAAATTTTAAAATTTAAAATTTTAATAATTAAATTTTTAAAATTTAGTATTTAAATTTTTAAATTTTAAAATTTTAATAATTAAATTTTTTAAAATTTAGTATTTAAATTTTTAAATTTTAAAATTTAAAATTTTAATAATAAAATTTTAAAATTTAGTATCTAAATTTTTAAATTTTAAAATTTAAAATTTTAATAATTAAATTTTTAATATTTAGTATTTAAATTTTTAAATTTTAAAATTTTAATAATTAAATTTTTAAAATTTAGTATTTAAATTTTTAAATTTTAAAATTTAAAATTTTAATAATTAAATTTTTAAAATTTAGTATTTAAATTTTTAAATTTTAAAATTTAAAATTTTAATAATTAAATTTTTAAAATTTAGTATTTAAATTTTTAAATTTTAAAATTTAAAATTTTAATAATTAAATTTTTAAAATTTAGTATTTAAATTTTTAAATTTTAAAATTTAAAATTTTAATAATTAAATTTTTAAAATTTAGTATTTAAATTTTTAAATTTTAAAATTTAAAATTTTAATAATTAAATTTTTAAAATTTAGTATTTAAATTTTTAAATTTGGAAATTTAAAATTTTAATAATTAAATTTTTAAAATTTAGTATTTAAATTTTTAAATTTTAAAATTTAAATTTTTAAATTTTAAAATTTAAAATTTTAATAATTAAATTTTTAAAATTTAGTATTTAAATTTTTAAATTTTAAAATTTAAATTTTTAAATTTTAAAATTTAAATTTTTAAATTTTAAAATTTAAAATTTTAATAACTAAATTTTTAAAATTTAGTATTTAAATTTTTAAATTTTAAAATTTAAAATTTTAATAATTAAATTTTTAAAATTTAGTATTTAAATTTTAAAATTTAAAATTTTAATAATTAAATTTTTAAAATTTAGTATTTAAATTTTTAAATTTTAAAATTTAAATTTTTAAATTTTAAAATCTAAAATTTTAATAATTAAATTTTTAAAATTTAGTATATAATTTTTAAATTTTAAAATTTAAATTTTTAAATTTTAAAATTTAAAATTTTAATAATTAAATTTTTAAAATTTAGTATTTAAATTTTTAAATTTTAAAATTCAAAATTTTAATAATTAAATTTTTAAAATTTAGTATTTAAAATTTTAAATTTTAAAATTTTAATAATTAAATTTTTTAAAATTTAGTATTTAAATTTTTAAATTTTAAAATTTAAATTTTTAAATTTTAAAATTTAAAATTTTAGTAACTAAATTTTTAAAATTTATTATTTAAATTTTTAAATTTTAAAATTTAAAATTTTAATAATAAAATTTTAAAATTTGGTATTTAAATTTTTAAATTTTAAAATTTAAAATTTTAATAATTAAATTTTTAAAATTTAGTATTTAAATTTTTAAATTTTAAAATTTTAATAATTAAATTTTTAAAATTTAGTATTTAAATTTTTAAATTTTGAAATTTAAAATTTTAATAATTAAATTTTAAAAATTTAGTATTTAAATTTTTAAATTTTAAAATTTAAAATTTTAATAATTAAATTTTTAAAATTTAGTATTTAAATTTTTAAATTTTAAAATTTAAAATTTTAATAATTAAATTTTTAAAATTTATTATTTAAATTTTTAAATTTTGAAATTTAAAATTTTAATAATTAAATTTTAAAATTTTAATAATTAAATTTTTAAAATTTAGTATTTAAATTTTTAAATTTTAAAATTTAAAATTTTAATAATTAAATTTTTAATATTTAGTATTTAAGTTTTTAAATTTTAAAATTTAAAATTTTAATAATTAAATTTTTAAAATTTAGTGTTTTAAATTTTTAAATTTTAAAATTTAAAATTTTAATAATTAAATTTTTAAAATTTAGTATTTAAATTTATAAATTTTAAATTTTAAATTTTTAAATTTAAAATTTTAATAACTAAATTTTTAAAATTTAGTATTTAAATTTTTAAATTTTAAAATTTAAATTTTTAAATTTTAAAATTTAGAATTTTAATAATTAAATTTTTAAAATTTAGTATTTAAATTTTTAAATTTTAAAATTTAAAATTTTAATAATTAAATTTTTAAAATTTAGTATTTAAATTTTTAAATTTTTAAATTTTAAAATTTAAATTTTTAAATTTTAAAATTTAAAATTTTAATAATTAAATTTTTAAAATTTAGTATTTAAATTTTTAAATTTTAAAATTTAAAATTTTAATAATTAAATTTTTAAAATTTAGTATTTAAATTTTTAAATTTTAAAATTTAAAATTTTAATACTTAAATTTTTAAAATTTAGTATTTAAATTTTTAAATTTTAAAATTTAAAATTTTAATAATTAAATTTTTAAAATTTAGTATTTAAATTTTTAAATTTTAAAATTTAAAATTTTAATAATTAAATTTTTAAAATTTAGTATTTTAATTTTTAAATTTGGAAATTTAAAATTTTAATAATTAAATTTTTAAAATTTAGTATTTAAATTTTTAAATTTTAAAATTTAAAATTTTAATAATTAAATTTTTAAAATTTAGTATTTAAATTTTTAAACTTTAAAATTTAAAATTTTAATAAATAAATTTTTAAAATTTAGTATTTAAATTTTTAAATTTTAAAATTTAAAATTTTAATAATTAAATTTTTAAAATTTAGTATTTAAATTTTTAAATTTTAAAATCTAAAATTTTAATAAGTCAATTTTTAAAATTTAGTATTTAAATTTTTAAATTTTAAAATTTAAATTTTTAAATTTTAAAATTTAAAATTTTAATAATTAAATTTTTAAAATTTAGTATTTAAATTTTTAAATTATAAAATTTAAATTTTTAAATTTTAAAATTTAAAATTTTAATAATTAAATTTTTAAAATTTAGTATTTAAATTTTTAAATTTTAAAATTTATAATTTTAATAATTAAATTCTTAAATTTTAAAATTTAAAATTTTAATAATTAAATTTATAAAATTTAGTATTTAAATTTTTAAATTTTAAAATTTAAAATTTTAATAATTAAATTTTTAAAATTTAGTATTTAAATTTTTAAATTTTAAAATTTAAAATTTTAATAATTAAAGTTTTAAAATTTAGTATTTAAATTTTTAAATTTTTAAATTAAAATTTTTAAATTTTAAAATTTAAAATTTTAATAATTAAATTTTTAAAATTTAGTATTTAAATTTTTAAATTTAAAATTTTAATAATTAAATTTTTAAACTTTAGTATTTAAATTTTTAAATTTTAAAATTTAAATTTTTAAGTTTTAAAATTTAAAATTATAATAACTAAATTTTTAAAATTTAGTAATTAAATTTTTAAATTTTAAAATTTAAATTTCTAAATTTTAAAATTTAAATTTTTAAATTTTAAAATTTAAAATTTTAATAATTAAATTTTTAAAATTTAGTATTTAAATTTTTAAATTTTAAAATTTAAAATTTTAATAATTAAATTTTTAAAATTTAGTATTTAAATTTTTAAATTTTAAAATTTAAATTTTTAAATTTTAAAATTTAAAATTTTAATAATTAAATTTTTAAAATTTAGTATTTAAATTTTTAAATTTTAAAATTTAAAATTTTAATAATTAAATTTTTAAAATTTAGTATTTAAATTTTTAAATTTGAAAATTTAAAATTTTAATAATTAAATTTTTAAAAAATTAGTATTTTAATTTTTAAATTTTAAAATTTAAATTTTTAAATTTTATAATTTAAAATTTTAATAATTAAACTTTTAAAATTTAGTATTTAGATTTTTAAATTTTAAAATTTAAATTTCTAAATTTTAAAATTTAAATTTTTAAATTTTAAAATTTAAAATTTTAATAATTAAATTTTTAAAATTTAGTATTTAAATTTTTAAATTTTAAAATTTAAAATTTTAATAATTAAATTTTTAAAATTTAGTATTTAAATTTTTAAATTTTAAAATTTAAATTTTAAAATTTTAAAATTTAAAATTTTAATAATTAAATTTTAAAAATTTAGTATTTAAATTTTTAAATTTTAAAATTTAAAATTTTAATAATTAAATTTTTAAAATTTAATATTTAAATTTTTAAATTTTAAAATTTAAAATTTTAATAATTAAATTTTTAAAATTTAGTATTTAAATTTTTTAATTTGAAAATTTAAAATTTTAATAATTAAATTTTTAAAATTTAGTATTTAAATTTATAAATTTTAAATTTTAAATTTTTAAATTTAAAATTTTAATAAATAAATTTTTAAAATTTAGTATTTAAATTTTTAAATTTTAAAATTTAAATTTTTAAATTTTAAAATTTAGAATTTTAATAATTAAATTTTTAAAATTTAGTATTTAAATTTTTAAATTTTAAAATTTAAAATTTTAATAATTAAATTTTTAAAATTTAGTATTTAAATTTTTAAATTTTAAAATTTAAATTTTTAAATTTTAAATTTTAAAATTTTAATAATTAAATTTTTAAAATTTAGTATTTAAATTTTTAAATTTTAAAATTTAAAATTTTAATTATTAAAGTTTTAAAATATAGTATTTAAATTTTTAAATTTTAAAATTTAAATTTCTAAATTTTAAAATTTAAATTTTTAAATTTTAAAATTTAAGATTTTAATAATTAAATTTTTAAAATTTAGTATTTAAATTTTTAAATTTTAAAATTTAAAATTTTAATAATTAAATTTTTAATATTTAGTATTTAAATTTTTAAATTTGAAAATTTAAAATTTTAATATTTAAATTCTTAAAATTTAGTATTTAAATTTTTAAATTTTAAAATTTAAAATTTTAATAATTAAATTTTTAAAATTTAGTATTTAAATTTTGAAATTTTAAAATTTAAAATTTTAATAATTAAATTTTTAAAATTTAGTATTTAAATTTTTAAATTTTAAAATTTAAATTTTTAAATTTTAAAATTTAAATTTTTAAATTTTAAAATCTAAAATTTTAATAATTAAATTTTTAAAATTTAGTATTTAAATTTTTAAATTTTAAAATTTAAATTTTTAAATTTTAAAATTTAAAATTTTAATAATTAAATTTTAAAAATTTAGTATTTAAATTTTTAAATTTTAAAATTTAAATTTTTAAATTTTAAAATTTAAATTTTTAAATTTTAAAATTTAAAATTTTAATAATTAAATTTTTAAAATTTAGTATTTAAATTTTTAAATTTTAAAATTTATAATTATAATAATTAAATTTTTAAATTTTAAAATTTAAAATTTTAATAATTAAATTTTTAAAATTTAGTATTTAAATTTTTAAATTTTAAAATTTATAATTTTAATAATTAAATTTTTAAATTTTAAAATTTAAAAGTTTAATAATTAAATTTTTAAAATTTAATATTTAAATTTTTAAAATTTATTATTTAAATTTTTAAAATTTAAAGTTTTAATAATTAAATTTTTAAAATTTAGTATTTAAATTTTTAAATTTTAAAATTTAAAGTTTTAATAATTAAATTTTTAAAATTTATTATTTAAATTTATAAAATTTAATATTTAAATTTTTAAAATTTAATATTTAAATTTTTAAAATTTAGTATTTAAATTTTTAAGATTCAAAGTTTTAATAATTAAATTTTTAAAATTTAGTATTTAAATTTTTAAATTTTAAAATTTAAAGTTTTAATAAATAAATTTTTAATATTTATTATTTAAATTTATAAAATTTAATATTTAAATTTTAAAAATTTTAAATTTAAAGTTTTAATAAATAAATTTTTAAAATTTATTATTTAAATTTATAAAATTTAATATTTAAATTTTTAAAATTTAGTATTTAAATTTTTAGATTTTAAAATTTAAAGTTTTAATAATTAAATTTTTAAAATTTATTATTTAAATTTTTAAATTTTACAATTTAAAGTTTTAATAATTAAATTTTTACAATTTAGTATTTAAATTTATAAAATTTTAAATTTAAACTTTTAATAAATAAATTTTTAATATTTAATATTTAAATTTATAAAATTTAATATTTAAATTTTAAAAATTTTAAATTTAAAGTTTTAATAAATAAATTTTTATAATTTATTATTTAAATTTATAAAATTTAATATTTAAATTTTTAAAATTTAGTATTTAAATTTTTAAATTTAAAAATTTATATTTTTAAATTTTAAAATTTAATGCTTTAATAATTAAATTTTTAAAATTTAGTATTTAAATTTTTAAAATTTTAAATCAAAAATTATAATAAATAAATTTTTAAAATTTATTATTTAATTTATAAAATTTAATATTTAAATTTTTAAAATTTAATATTTAAATTTTTAAAATATAGTATTTAAATTTTTAAGATTCAAAGTTTTAATAATTAAATTTTTAAAATTTAGTATTTAAATTTTTAAATTTTTAAATTTAAGTTTTTAATAATTAAATTTTTAAAATTTATTATTTAAATTTATAAAATTTAATATTTAAATTTTTAAAATTTAGTATTTAAATTTTTAAATTTTAAAATTTATAGTTTTAATAATTAAATTTTTAAAATTTAGTATTTAAATTTTTAAAATTTTAAATCAAAAATTATAATAAATAAATTTTTAAAATTTATTATTTAATTTATAAAATTTAATATTTAAATTTTTAAAATTTAGTATTTAAATTTTTAAGATTTAAATTTTTAATAATTAAATATTTAAAATTTATTATTTAAATTTTTAAATTTTAAAATTTAAAGTTTTATTAATTAAATTTTTAAAATTTAGTATTTAAATTCCTAAAATTTTAAATTTAAAATTTTAATAATTAAATTTTTAAAATTTATTATTTAAATTTATACAATTTAATATTTAAATTTTTAAAATTTAGCATTTAAATTTCTAAAATTTTAAATTTAAAATTTTAATAATTAAATTTTTAAAATTTATTATTTAAATTTATAAAATTTAATATTTAAATTTTTAAAACTTATAATTTAAATTTTTAAAATTTAAAGTTTTAAAAATTAAAGTTTTAAAATTTTAAATTTAAAGTTTTAATAAATAAATTTTTAAAATTTATTATTTAAATTTATAAAATTTATTATTTAAATTTATAAAATTTAATATTTAAATTTTTAAAATTTAATATTTATATTTTTAAATTTTAAAATTTAAAGTTTTAATAATTAAATTTTTAAAGTTTGGTATTTAAATTTTTAAAATTTTAAATTTAAACTTTTAATAAATAAATTTTTAATATTTATTATTTAAATTTATAAAATTTAATATTTAAATTTTTAAAATTTTAAATTTAAAGTTTTAATAAATAAATTTTTAAAATTTATTATTTAAATTTATAACATTTAATATTTAAATTTTTAAAATTTAGTATTTAAATTTTTAAATTTTAATATTTAAAGCTTTAATAATTAAATTTTTAAAATTTAATATTTAAATTTATAAAATTTAATATTTAAATTTTTAAAATATAGTATTTAAATTTTTAAATTTTAAAATTTAAAGTTTTAATAATTAAATTTTTAAAATTTAATATTTAAATTTATAAAATTTAATATTTTAATTTTTAAAATATAGTATTTAAATTTTTAAATTTTAAAATTTAAAGTTTTAATAATTAAATTTTTAAAATCTAGTATTTAAATTTTTAAATTTTAAAATTTAAAGTTTTAATAATTAAATTTTAAAAATTTAATATTTAAATTTATATAATTTAATATTTAAATTTTTAAAATATAGTATTTAAATTTTTAAATTTTAAAATTTAAAGTTTTAATAATTAAATTTTAAAAATTTATTATTTAAATTTATAAAATTTTAAAATTTAGTATTTAAATTTTTAAAATTTTAAATTTGAACTGTTAATAAATAAATTTTTAATATTTATTTAAATTTATAAAATTTAATATTTAAATTTTTAAAATTTATAATTTAAATTTTTAAAATTTAAAGTTTTAATAAATAAATTTTTAAAATTTAGTATTTAAATTTTTAAATTTTAAAATTTAAAGTTTTAATAATTAAATTTTAAAAATTTATTATTTAAACTTATAATAAATAAATTTTTAATATTTATTATTTAAATTTATAAAATTTAATATTTAAATTTTTAAAATTTTAAATTTAAAGTTTTAGTAAATAAATTTTTAAAATTTATTATTTAAATTTAAAAAATTTAATATTTAAATTTTTAAAATTTAGTATTTAAATTTTTAAATTTTAAAATTTAAAGTTTTAATAATTAAATTTTTAAAATTTATTATTTAAATTTTTAAATATTAAAATTTAAAGTTTCAATAATTAAATTTTTACAATTTAGTATTTAAATTTTTAAAATTTTAAATTTAAACTTTTAATAAATAAATTTTTAACATTTATTATTTAAATTTATAAAATTTAATATTTAAATTTTTAAAATTTAGTATTTAAATTTTTAAATTTCAAAATTTATAGTTTTAATAATTAAATTTTTAAAATTTAGTATTTAAATTTTTAAATTTTAAAATTTAAATTTTTAATAATTAAATTTTCAAAATTTATTATTTAAATGTATAAAATATAATATTTAAATTTTTAAATTTTAAAATTTAAAGTTTTAACAATTAAATTTTTAAAATTTTAAATTTAAAGTTTTAATAAATAAATTTTTAAAATTTATTATTTAAATTTATAAAATTTATTATTTAAATTTATAAAATTTAATATTTAAATTTTTAAAATTTAATATTTATATTTTTAAATTTTAAAATTTAAAGTTTCAATAATTAAATTTTTAAAATTTAGTATTTAAATTTATAAATTTTAAATTTAAAGTATTAATAATTAAATTTTTAAAATTTATTATTTAAATTATTAAATTTTAAAATTTATGGATTTAATAATTAAATTTTTAAAATTTAGTATTTAAATTTTTAAAATTTTAAATTTAAAGTTTTAATAATTAAATTTTTAAAATTTTTTATTTAAATTTTTAAAATTTAATATTTAAATTTTAAAAATTTAGTATATAAATTTTTAAATTTTAGAATTTAAAGTTTTAAAAATTAAATTTTTAAAATTTATTATTTAAATTTATAAAATTGTAAAATTTATTATTTAAATTTTTAAAATTTTAAATTTAAAGTTTTTATAAATAAATTTTTAATATTTATTATTTAAATTTATAAAATTTAATATTTAAATTTTTAAAATTTTAAATTTAAAGTTTTAATAAATAAACATTTAAAATTTATTATTTAAATTTATAACATTTAATATTTAAATTTTTAAAATTTAGTATTTAAATTTTTAAATTTTAAAATTTAAAGTTTTAATAATTAAATTTTTAAAATTTAATATTTAAATTTATAAAATTTAATATTTAAATTTTTAAAATATAGTATTTAAATTTTTAAATTTTAAAATTTAAAATTTTAATAATTAAATTTTTAAAATTTATTATTTAAATTTTTAAATTTTAAAATTTAAAGTTTTAATAATTAAATTTTAAAAATTTAATATTTAAATTTATATAATTTAATATTTAAATTTTTAAAATATAGTATTTAAATTTTTAAATTTTAAAATTTAAAATTTTAATAATTAAATTTTTAAAATTTAGTATTTAAATTTATAACATTTAATATTTAAATTTTTAAAATTTAGTATTTAAATTTTTAAATTTTAAAATTTAAAGTTTTAATAAATAAATTTTTAATATTTATTATTTAAATTTATAAAATTTAATATTTAAATTTTAAAAATTTTAAATTTAAAGTTTTAATAAATAAATTTTTAAAATTTATTATTTAAATTTATAAAATTTAATATTTAAATTTTTAAAATTTAGTATTTAAATTTTTAAATTTAAAAATTTATATTTTTAAATTTTAAAATTTAATGCTTTAATAATTAAATTTTTAAAATTTAGTATTTAAATTTTTAAAATTTTAAATCAAAAATTATAATAAATAAATTTTTAAAATTTATTATTTAATTTATAAAATTTAATATTTAAATTTTTAAAATTTAATATTTAAATTTTTAAAATATAGTATTTAAATTTTTAAGATTCAAAGTTTTAATAATTAAATTTTTAAAATTTAGTATTTAAATTTTTAAATTTTTAAATTTAAGTTTTTAATAATTAAATTTTTAAAATTTATTATTTAAATTTATAAAATTTAATATTTAAATTTTTAAAATTTAGTATTTAAATTTTTAAATTTTAAAATTTATAGTTTTAATAATTAAATTTTTAAAATTTAGTATTTAAATTTTTAAAATTTTAAATCAAAAATTATAATAAATAAATTTTTAAAATTTATTATTTAATTTATAAAATTTAATATTTAAATTTTTAAAATTTAGTATTTAAATTTTTAAGATTTAAATTTTTAATAATTAAATATTTAAAATTTATTATTTAAATTTTTAAATTTTAAAATTTAAAGTTTTATTAATTAAATTTTTAAAATTTAGTATTTAAATTCCTAAAATTTTAAATTTAAAATTTTAATAATTAAATTTTTAAAATTTATTATTTAAATTTATACAATTTAATATTTAAATTTTTAAAATTTAGCATTTAAATTTCTAAAATTTTAAATTTAAAATTTTAATAATTAAATTTTTAAAATTTATTATTTAAATTTATAAAATTTAATATTTAAATTTTTAAAACTTATAATTTAAATTTTTAAAATTTAAAGTTTTAAAAATTAAAGTTTTAAAATTTTAAATTTAAAGTTTTAATAAATAAATTTTTAAAATTTATTATTTAAATTTATAAAATTTATTATTTAAATTTATAAAATTTAATATTTAAATTTTTAAAATTTAATATTTATATTTTTAAATTTTAAAATTTAAAGTTTTAATAATTAAATTTTTAAAGTTTGGTATTTAAATTTTTAAAATTTTAAATTTAAACTTTTAATAAATAAATTTTTAATATTTATTATTTAAATTTATAAAATTTAATATTTAAATTTTTAAAATTTTAAATTTAAAGTTTTAATAAATAAATTTTTAAAATTTATTATTTAAATTTATAACATTTAATATTTAAATTTTTAAAATTTAGTATTTAAATTTTTAAATTTTAATATTTAAAGCTTTAATAATTAAATTTTTAAAATTTAATATTTAAATTTATAAAATTTAATATTTAAATTTTTAAAATATAGTATTTAAATTTTTAAATTTTAAAATTTAAAGTTTTAATAATTAAATTTTTAAAATTTAATATTTACATTTATAAAATTTAATATTTTAATTTTTAAAATATAGTATTTAAATTTTTAAATTTTAAAATTTAAAGTTTTAATAATTAAATTTTTAAAATCTAGTATTTAAATTTTTAAATTTTAAAATTTAAAGTTTTAATAATTAAATTTTAAAAATTTAATATTTAAATTTATATAATTTAATATTTAAATTTTTAAAATATAGTATTTAAATTTTTAAATTTTAAAATTTAAAGTTTTAATAATTAAATTTTAAAAATTTATTATTTAAATTTATAAAATTTTAAAATTTAGTATTTAAATTTTTAAAATTTTAAATTTGAACTGTTAATAAATAAATTTTTAATATTTATTTAAATTTATAAAATTTAATATTTAAATTTTTAAAATTTATAATTTAAATTTTTAAAATTTAAAGTTTTAATAAATAAATTTTTAAAATTTAGTATTTAAATTTTTAAATTTTAAAATTTAAAGTTTTAATAATTAAATTTTAAAAATTTATTATTTAAACTTATAATAAATAAATTTTTAATATTTATTATTTAAATTTATAAAATTTAATATTTAAATTTTTAAAATTTTAAATTTAAAGTTTTAGTAAATAAATTTTTAAAATTTATTATTTAAATTTAAAAAATTTAATATTTAAATTTTTAAAATTTAGTATTTAAATTTTTAAATTTTAAAATTTAAAGTTTTAATAATTAAATTTTTAAAATTTATTATTTAAATTTTTAAATATTAAAATTTAAAGTTTCAATAATTAAATTTTTACAATTTAGTATTTAAATTTTTAAAATTTTAAATTTAAACTTTTAATAAATAAATTTTTAACATTTATTATTTAAATTTATAAAATTTAATATTTAAATTTTTAAAATTTAGTATTTAAATTTTTAAATTTCAAAATTTATAGTTTTAATAATTAAATTTTTAAAATTTAGTATTTAAATTTTTAAATTTTAAAATTTAAATTTTTAATAATTAAATTTTCAAAATTTATTATTTAAATGTATAAAATATAATATTTAAATTTTTAAATTTTAAAATTTAAAGTTTTAACAATTAAATTTTTAAAATTTTAAATTTAAAGTTTTAATAAATAAATTTTTAAAATTTATTATTTAAATTTATAAAATTTATTATTTAAATTTATAAAATTTAATATTTAAATTTTTAAAATTTAATATTTATATTTTTAAATTTTAAAATTTAAAGTTTCAATAATTAAATTTTTAAAATTTAGTATTTAAATTTATAAATTTTAAATTTAAAGTATTAATAATTAAATTTTTAAAATTTATTATTTAAATTATTAAATTTTAAAATTTATGGATTTAATAATTAAATTTTTAAAATTTAGTATTTAAATTTTTAAAATTTTAAATTTAAAGTTTTAATAATTAAATTTTTAAAATTTTTTATTTAAATTTTTAAAATTTAATATTTAAATTTTAAAAATTTAGTATATAAATTTTTAAATTTTAGAATTTAAAGTTTTAAAAATTAAATTTTTAAAATTTATTATTTAAATTTATAAAATTGTAAAATTTATTATTTAAATTTTTAAAATTTTAAATTTAAAGTTTTTATAAATAAATTTTTAATATTTATTATTTAAATTTATAAAATTTAATATTTAAATTTTTAAAATTTTAAATTTAAAGTTTTAATAAATAAACATTTAAAATTTATTATTTAAATTTATAACATTTAATATTTAAATTTTTAAAATTTAGTATTTAAATTTTTAAATTTTAAAATTTAAAGTTTTAATAATTAAATTTTTAAAATTTAATATTTAAATTTATAAAATTTAATATTTAAATTTTTAAAATATAGTATTTAAATTTTTAAATTTTAAAATTTAAAGTTTTAATAATTAAATTTTTAAAATTTAATATTTAAATTTATAAAATTTAATATTTTAATTTTTAAAATATAGTATTTAAATTTTTAAATTTTAAAATTTAAAGTTTTAATAATTAAATTTTTAAAATCTAGTATTTAAATTTTTAAATTTTAAAATTTAAAGTTTTAATAATTAAATTTTAAAAATTTAATATTTAAATTTATATAATTTAATATTTAAATTTTTAAAATATAGTATTTAAATTTTTAAATTTTAAAATTTAAAGTTTTAATAATTAAATTTTAAAAATTTATTATTTAAATTTATAAAATTTTAAAATTTAGTATTTAAATTTTTAAAATTTTAAATTTGAACTGTTAATAAATAAATTTTTAATATTTATTTAAATTTATAAAATTTAATATTTAAATTTTTAAAATTTATAATTTAAATTTTTAAAATTTAAAGTTTTAATAAATAAATTTTTAAAATTTAGTATTTAAATTTTTAAATTTTAAAATTTAAAGTTTTAATAATTAAATTTTAAAAATTTATTATTTAAACTTATAATAAATAAATTTTTAATATTTATTATTTAAATTTATAAAATTTAATATTTAAATTTTTAAAATTTTAAATTTAAAGTTTTAGTAAATAAATTTTTAAAATTTATTATTTAAATTTAAAAAATTTAATATTTAAATTTTTAAAATTTAGTATTTAAATTTTTAAATTTTAAAATTTAAAGTTTTAATAATTAAATTTTTAAAATTTATTATTTAAATTTTTAAATATTAAAATTTAAAGTTTCAATAATTAAATTTTTACAATTTAGTATTTAAATTTTTAAAATTTTAAATTTAAACTTTTAATAAATAAATTTTTAACATTTATTATTTAAATTTATAAAATTTAATATTTAAATTTTTAAAATTTAGTATTTAAATTTTTAAATTTCAAAATTTATAGTTTTAATAATTAAATTTTTAAAATTTAGTATTTAAATTTTTAAATTTTAAAATTTAAATTTTTAATAATTAAATTTTCAAAATTTATTATTTAAATGTATAAAATATAATATTTAAATTTTTAAATTTTAAAATTTAAAGTTTTAACAATTAAATTTTTAAAATTTTAAATTTAAAGTTTTAATAAATAAATTTTTAAAATTTATTATTTAAATTTATAAAATTTATTATTTAAATTTATAAAATTTAATATTTAAATTTTTAAAATTTAATATTTATATTTTTAAATTTTAAAATTTAAAGTTTCAATAATTAAATTTTTAAAATTTAGTATTTAAATTTATAAATTTTAAATTTAAAGTATTAATAATTAAATTTTTAAAATTTATTATTTAAATTATTAAATTTTAAAATTTATGGATTTAATAATTAAATTTTTAAAATTTAGTATTTAAATTTTTAAAATTTTAAATTTAAACTTTTAATAAATAAATTTTTAATATTTATTATTTAAATTTATAAAATTTAATATTTAAATTTATAAAATTTAATATTTAAATTTTTAAAATTTTAAATTTAAAGTTTTAATAAATAAATTTTTAAAATTTATTATTTAAATTTATAACATTTAATATTTAAATTTTTAAAATTTAGTATTTAAATTTTTAAATTTTAAAATTTAAAGTTTTAATAATTAAATTTTTAAAATTTAATATTTAAATTTATAAAATTTAATATTTAAATTTTTAAAATATAGTATTTAAATTTTTAAATTTTAAAATTTAAAATTTTAATAATTAAATTTTTAAAATTTAGTATTTAAATTTTTAAATTTTAAAATTTAAAGTTTTAATAATTAAATTTTAAAAATTTAATATTTAAATTTATAAAATTTAATATTTAAATTTTTAAAATATAGTATTTAAATTTTTAAATTTTAAAATTTAAAGTTTTAATAATTAAATTTTTAAAATTTATTATTTAAATTTTTAAAATTATAATTTAAAGTTTTAATAATTAAATTTTTAAAATTTATTATTTAAATTTATAACATTTAATATTTAAATTTTTAAAATTTAGTATTTAAATTTTTAAATTTTAAAATTTAAAGTTTTAATAATTAAATATTTAAAATTTAATATTTAAATTTATAAAATTTAATATTTAAATTTTTAAAATATAGTATTTAAATTTTTAAATTTTAAAATTTAAAATTTTAATAATTAAATTTTTAAAATTTAGTATTTAAATTTTTAAATTTTAAAATATAAAGTTTTAATAATTAAATTTTAAAAATTTAATATTTAAATTTATAAAATTTAATATTTAAATTTTTTAAAATATAGTATTTAAATTTTTAAATTTTAAAATTTAAAGTTTTAATAATTAAATTTTTAAAATTTATTATTTAAATTTTTAAAATTTTAAATTTAAAGTTTTAATAATTAAATTTTTAAAATTTATTATTTAAATTTATAAAATTTAATATTTAAATTTTTAAAATTTATTATTAAAATTTTTAAAATTTAAAGTTTTAATAATTAAATTTTTAAAATTTAGTATTTAAATTTTTAAATTTTAAAATTTAAAGTTTTAATAATTAGATTTTAAAAATTTATTATTTAAATTTATAAAATTTTAAAATTTAGTATTTAAATTTTTAAAATTTTAAATTTAAACTTTTAATAAATAAATTTGTTATATTTATTATTTAAATTTATAAAATTTAAAATTTAAATTTTTAAAATTTAATATTTAAATTTTTAAAATTTTAAATTTAAAGTTTTAATAAATAAATTTTTAAAATTTATTATTTAAATTTATAACATTTAATATTTAAATTTTTAAAATTTAGTATTTAAATTTTTAAATTTTAAATTTAAAGTTTTAATAATTAAATTTTTAAAATTTAATATTTAAATTTATAAAATTTAATATTTAAATTTTTAAAATATAGTATTTAAATTTTTAAATTTTAAAATTTAAAGTTTTAATAATTAAATTTTTAAAATTTAGTATTTAAATTTTTAAATTTTAAAATTTAAAGTTTTAATAATTAAATTTTTAAAATTTAATATTTAAATTTATAAAATTTAATATTTAAATTTTTAAAATATAGTATTTAAGTTTTTAAATTTTAAAATTTAAAGTTTTAATAATTAAATTTTTAAAATTTAGTATTTAAATTTTTAAAATTTTAAATTTAAAGTTTTAATAATTAAATTTTTAAAATTTATTATTTAAATTTTTAAAATTTATTATTTAAATTTATAAAATTTAATATTAAAATTTTTAAAATTTATTATTTAAATTTTTAAAATTTAAAGTTTTAATAATTAAATTTTTAAAATTTAGTATTTAAATTTTTAAATTTTAAAATTTAAAGTTTTAATAATTAAATTTTTAAAATTTAATATTTAAATTTATAAAATTTAATATTTAAATTTTTAAAATATAGTATTTAAATTTCTAAAATTTTAAATTTAAAGTTTTAATAATTAAATTTTTAAAATTTATTATTTAAATTTTTAAAATTTATTATTTAAATTTATAAAATTTTAAAATTTAGTGTTTAAATTTTTAAAATTTTAAATTTAAACTTTTAATAAATAAATTTTTAAATTTTATTATTTAAATTTATAAAATTTAATATTTAAATTTTTAAAATTTAGTATTTAAATTTTTAAATTTTAAAATTTAAAGTTTTAATAATTAAATTTTTAAAATTTATTATTTAAATTTTTAAATTTTAAAATTTAAAGTTTTAATAATTAAATTTTTACAATTTAGTATTTAAATTTTTAGAATTTTAAATTTAAACTTTTAATAAATAAATTTTTAATATTTAATATTTAAATTTATAAAATTTAATATTTAAATTTTAAAAATTTTAAATTTAAAGTTTTAATAAATAAATTTTTAAAATTTATTATTTAAATTTATAAAATTTAATATTTAAATTTTTAAAATTTAGTATTTAAATTTTTAAATTTTTAAATATAAAGTTTTAATAATTAAATTTTTAAAGTTTACTATTTAAATTTTTAAAATTTTAAATTTAAACTTTTAATAAATAAATTTTTAATATTTATTATTTAAATTTATAAAATTTAATATTTAAATTTTTAAAATTTAGTATTTAAATTTTTAAATTTCAAAATTTAAAGTTTTAATAATTAAATTTTTAAAATTTATTATTTAAATTTTTAAATTTTAAAATTTAAATTTTTAATAATTAAATTTTCAAAATTTATTATTTAAATGTATAAAATATAATATTTAAATTTTTAAATTTTAAAATTTAAAGTTTTAACAATTAAATTTTTAAAATTTAAAATTTAAAGTTTTAATAAATAAATTTTTAAAATTTATTATTTAAATTTATAAAATTTATTATTTAAATTTATAAAATTTAATATTTAAATTTTTAAAATTTAATATTTATATTTTTAAATTTTAAAATTTAAAGTTTCAATAATTAAATTTTTAAAATTTAGTATTTAAATTTATAAATTTTAAATTTAAAGTTTTAATAATTAAATTTTTAAAATTTATTATTTAAATTCTTAAATTTTAAAATTTATGGATTTAATAATTAAATTTTTAAAATTTAGTATTTAAATTTTTAAAATTTTAAATTTAAAGTTTTAATAATTAAATTTTTAAAATTTATTATTTAAATTTTTAAAATTTAATATTTAAATTTTAAAAATTTTGTATATAAATTTTTAAATTTTAGAATTTAAAGTTTTAATAATTAAATTTTTAAAATTTATTATTTAAATTTATAAAATTTTAAAATTTATTATTTAAATTTTTAAAATTTTAAATTTAAAGTTTTTATAAATAAGTTTTTAAAATTTATTATTTAAAATTATAAAATTTAATATTTAAATTTTTAAAATTTAGTATTTAAATTTTTAAATTTTAAAATTTAAAGTTTTAATAATTAAATTTTTAAAATTTAGTATTTAAATTTTTAAATTTTAAAATTTAAAGTTTTAATAATTAAATTTTAAAAATTTAATATTTAAATTTATAAAATTTAATATTTAAATTTTTAAAATATAGTATTTAAATTTTTAAATTTTAAAATTTAAAGTTTTAATAATTAAATTTTAAAAATTTATTATTTAAATTTATAAAATTTTAAAATTTAGTATTTAAATTTTTAAAATTTTAAATTCAAACTGTTAATAAATAAATTTTTAATATTTATTATTTAAATTTACAAAATTTAATATTTAAATTTTTAAAATTTAAAGTTTTAATAATTAAATTTTTAAAATTTAGTATTTAAATTTTTAAATTTTAAAATTTAAAGTTTTAATAATTAAATTTTAAAAATTTATTATTTAAATTTATAAAATTTTAAAA
Organism: Aethina tumida; assembly: GCF_024364675.1. Taxonomy (NCBI): domain Eukaryota; kingdom Metazoa; phylum Arthropoda; class Insecta; order Coleoptera; family Nitidulidae; genus Aethina; species Aethina tumida. The sequence continues at coordinate 4,288,058 of NC_065440.1, forward strand.
TTTAGTATTTAAATTTTTAAAATTTTAAATTTAAACTTTTAATAAATAAATTTTTAATATTTATTATTTAAATTTATAAAATTTAATATTTAAATTTTTAAAATTTTAAATTTAAAGTTTTAATAAATAAATTTTTAAAATTTATTATTTAAATTTAAAAAATTTAATATTTAAATTTTTAAAATTTAGTATTTAAATTTTTAAATTTTAAAATTTAAAGTTTTAATAATTAAATTTTTAAAATTTATTATTTAAATTTTTAAATTTTAAAATTTAAAGTTTCAATAATTAAATTTTTACAATTTAGTATTTAAATTTTTAAAATTTTAAATTTAAACTTTTAATAAATAAATTTTTAACATTTATTATTTAAATTTATAAAATTTAATATTTAAATTTTTAAAATTTAGTATTTAAATTTTTAAATTTCAAAATTTAAAGTTTTAATAATTAAATTTTTAAAATTTAGTGTTTAAATTTTTAAATTTTAAAATTTAAATTTTTAATAATTAAATTTTCAAAATTTATTATTTAAATTATTAAATTTTAAAATTTAAAGTTTCAATAATTAAATTTTTAAAATTTATTATTTAAATTTATAAAATTTATTATTTAAATTTATAAAATTTAATATTTAAATTTTTAAAATTTAATATTTATATTTTTAAATTTTAAAATTTAAAGTTTCAATAATTAAATTTTTAAAATTTAGTATTTAAATTTATAAATTTTAAATTTAAAGTTTTAATAATTAAATTTTTAAAATTTATTATTTAAATTCTTAAATTTTAAAATTTATGGATTTAATAATTAAATTTTTAAAATTTAGTATTTTAATTTTTAAAATTTTAAATTTAAAGTTTTAATAATTAAATTTTTAAAATTTATTATTTAAATTTTTAAAATTTAATATTTAAATTTTAAAAATTTTGTATATAAATTTTTAAATTTTAGAATTTAAAGTTTTAATAATTAAATTTTTAAAATTTATTATTTAAATTTATAAAATTTTAAAATTTATTATTTAAATTTTTAAAATTTTAAATTTAAAGTTTTTATAAATAAGTTTTTAAAATTTATTATTTAAAATTATAAAATTTAATATTTAAATTTTTAAAATTTAGTATTTAAATTTTTAAATTTTAAAATTTAAAGTTTTAATAATTAAATTTTTAAAGTTTAGTATTTAAATTTTTAAAATTTTAAATTTAAACTTTTAATAAATAAATTTTTAATATTTATTATTTAAATTTATAAAATTTAATATTTAAATTTTTAAAATTTTAAATTTAAAGTTTTAATAAATAAATTTTTAAAATTTATTATTTAAATTTATAACATTTAATATTTAAATTTTTAAAATTTAGTATTTAAATTTTTAAATTTTAAAATATAAAGTTTTAATAATTAAATTTTTAAAATTTAATATTTAAATTTATAAAATTTAATATTTAAATTTTTAAAATATAGTATTTAAATTTTTAAATTTTAAAATTTAAAGTTTTAATAATTAAATTTTTAAAATTTAGTATTTAAATTTTTAAATTTTAAAATTTAAAGTTTTAATAATTAAATTTTAAAAATTTAATATTTAAATTTATAAAATTTAATATTTAAATTTTTAAAATATAGTATTTAAATTTTTAAATTTTAAAATTTAAAGTTTTAATAATTAAATTTTAAAGATTTATTATTTAAATTTATAAAATTTTAAAATTTAGTATTTAAATTTTTAAAATTTTAAATTTAAACTTTTAATAAATAAATTTTTAATATTTATTATTTAAATTTATAAAATTTAATATTTAAATTTTTAAAATTTAAAGTTTTAATAAATAAATTTTTTAAATTTATTATTTAAATTTAAAAAATTTAATATTTAAATTTTTAAAATTTATTATTTAAATTTATAAATTTTAAAATTTAAAGTTTTAATAATTAAATTTTTAAAATTTATTATTTAAATTTTTAAATTTTAAAATTTAAAGTTTCAATAATTAAATTTTTACAATTTAGTATTTAAATTTTTAAAATTTTAAATTTAAACTTTTAATAAATAAATTTTTAACATTTATTATTTAAATTTATAAAATTTAATATTTAAATTTTTAAAATTTAGTATTTAAATTTTTAAATTTCAAAATTTAAAGTTTTAATAATTAAATTTTTAAAATTTAGTGTTTAAATTTTTAAATTTTAAAATTTAAATTTTTAATAATTAAATTTTCAAAATTTATTATTTAAATTATTAAATTTTAAAATTTAAAGTTTCAATAATTAAATTTTTAAAATTTATTATTTAAATTTATAAAATTTATTATTTAAATTTATAAAATTTAATATTTAAATTTTTAAAATTTAATATTTATATTTTTAAATTTTAAAATTTAAAGTTTCAATAATTAAATTTTTAAAATTTAGTATTTAAATTTATAAATTTTAAATTTAAAGTTTTAATAATTAAATTTTTAAAATTTATTATTTAAATTCTTAAATTTTAAAATTTATGGATTTAATAATTAAATTTTTAAAATTTAGTATTTAAATTTTTAAAATTTTAAATTTAAAGTTTTAATAATTATATTTTTAAAATTTATTATTTAAATTTTTAAAATTTAATATTTAAATTTTAAAAATTTTGTATATAAATTTTTAAATTTTAGAATTTAAAGTTTTAATAATTAAATTTTTAAAATTTATTATTTAAATTTATAAAATTTTAAAATTTATTATTTAAATTTTTAAAATTTTAAATTTAAAGTTTTTATAAATAAGTTTTTAAAATTTATTATTTAAAATTATAAAATTTAATATTTAAATTTTTAAAATTTAGTATTTAAATTTTTAAATTTTAAAATTTAAAGTTTTAATAATTAAATTTTTAAAGTTTAGTATTTAAATTTTTAAAATTTTAAATTTAAACTTTTAATAAATAAATTTTTAATATTTATTATTTAAATTTATAAAATTTAATATTTAAATTTTTAAAATTTTAAATTTAAAGTTTTAATAAATAAATTTTTAAAATTTATTATTTAAATTTATAACATTTAATATTTAAATTTTTAAAATTTAGTATTTAAATTTTTAAATTTTAAAATATAAAGTTTTAATAATTAAATTTTTAAAATTTAATATTTAAATTTATAAAATTTAATATTTAAATTTTTAAAATTTATTATTTAAAATAAAAAATATATTTAAATTTTTAAAATATAGTATTTAAATTTTTAAATTTTAAAATTTAAAGTTTTAATAATTAAATTTTTAAAATTTAGTATTTAAATTTTTAAATTTAAAAATTTAAAGTTTTAATAATTAAATTTTAAAAATTTAATATTTAAATTTATAAAATTTAATATTTAAATTTTTAAAATATAGTAGTTAAATTTTTAAATTTTAAAATTTAAAGTTTTAATAATTAAATTTTAAAAATTTATTATTTAAATTTATAAAATTTTAAAATTTAGTATTTAAATTTTTAAAATTTTAAATTCAAACTGTTAATAAATAAATTTTTAATATTTATTATTTAAATTTACAAAATTTAATATTTAAATTTTTAAAATTTAAAGTTTTAATAATTAAATTTTTAAAATTTAGTATTTAAATTTTTAAATTTTAAAATTTAAAGTTTTAATAATTAAATTTTAAAAATTTATTATTTAAATTTATAAAATTTTAAAATTTAGTATTTAAATTTTTAAAATTTTAAATTTAAACTTTTAATAAATAAATTTTTAATATTTATTATTTAAATTTATAAAATTTAATATTTAAATTTTTAAAATTTTAAATTTAAAGTTTTAATAAATAAATTTTTAAAATTTATTATTTAAATTTAAAAAATTTAATATTTAAATTTTTAAAATTTAGTATTTAAATTTTTAAATTTTAAAATTTAAAGTTTTAATAATTAAATTTTTAAAATTTATTATTTAAATTTTTAAATTTTAAAATTTAAAGTTTCAATAATTAAATTTTTACAATTTAGTATTTAAATTTTTAAAATTTTAAATTTAAACTTTTAATAAATAAATTTTTAACATTTATTATTTAAATTTATAAAATTTAATATTTAAATTTTTAAAATTTAGTATTTAAATTTTTAAATTTCAAAATTTAAAGTTTTAATAATTAAATTTTTAAAATTTAGTGTTTAAATTTTTAAATTTTAAAATTTAAATTTTTAATAATTAAATTTTCAAAATTTATTATTTAAATTATTAAATTTTAAAATTTAAAGTTTCAATAATTAAATTTTTAAAATTTATTATTTAAATTTATAAAATTTATTATTTAAATTTATAAAATTTAATATTTAAATTTTTAAAATTTAATATTTATATTTTTAAATTTTAAAATTTAAAGTTTCAATAATTAAATTTTTAAAATTTATTATTTAAATTTATAAATTCTAAATTTAAAGTATTAATAATTAAATTTTTAAAATTTATTATTTAAATTATTAAATTTTAAAATTTATAGATTTAATAATTAAATTTTTAAAATTTAGTATTTAAATTTTTAAAATTTTAAATTTAAAGTTTTAAAATTTAGTATTTAAATTTTTAAATTTTAAAATTTAAAGTTTTAATAATTAAATTTTAAAAATTTATTATTTAAATTTATAAAATTTTAAAATTTAGTATTTAAATTTTTAAAATTTTAAATTTAAACTTTTAATAAATAAATTTTTAATATTTATTATTTAAATTTAAAAAATTTAATATTTAAATTTATAAATTTGGTATTTAAATTTTTAAATTTTAAAATTTAAAGTTTTAATAATTAAATTTTTAAAATTTAGTATTTAAATTTTTAAATTTTAAAATTTAAAGTTTCAATAATTAAATTTTTACAATTTAGTATTTAAATTTTTAAAATTTTAAATTTAAACTTTTAATAAATAAATTTTTAATATTTAATATTTAAATTTATAAAATTTAATATTTAGATTTTAAAAATTTTAAATTTAAACTTTTAATAAATATATTTTTAATATTTAATATTTAAATTTATAAAATTTAATATTTAAATTTTAAAAATTTTAAATTTGAAGGTTTAATAATTAAATTTTTAAAATTTATTATTTAAATTTTTAAATTTTAAAATTTAAAGTTTTAATAATTAAATTTTTAAAATTTATTATTTAAATTTATAAAATTTTAAAATTTAGTATTTAAATTTTTAAAATTTTAAATTAAAACTTTTAATAAATAAATTTTTTATATTTATTATTTAAATTTATAAAATTTAATATTTAAATTTTTAAAATTTTAAATTTAAACTTTTAATAAATAAATTTTTAATATTTATTATTTAAATATATAAAATTTAATATTTAAATTTTTAAAATTTAGTATTTAAATTTTTAAATTTCAAAATTTAAAGTTTTAATAATTAAATTTTTAAAATTTATTATTTAAATTTTTAAATTTTAAAATTTAAAGTTTCAATAATTAAATTTTTACAATTTAGTATTTAAATTTTTAAAATTTTAAATTTAAACTTTTAATAAATAAATTTTTAATATTTAATATTTAAATTTATAAAATTTAATATTTAAATTTTAAAAATTTTAAATTTAAACTTTTAATAAATAAATTTTTAATATTTAATATTTAAATTTATAAAATTGAATATTTAAATTTTAAAAATTTTAAATTTGAAGGTTTAATAATTAAATTTTTAAAATTTATTATTTAAATTTTTAAATTTTAAAATTTAAAGTTTTAATAATTAAATTTTTAAAATTTATTATTTAAATTTATAAAATTTTAAAATTTAGTATTTAAATTTTTAAAATTTTAAATTTAAACTTTTAATAAATAAATTTTTTATATTTATTATTTAAATTTATAAAATTTAATATTTAAATTTTTAAAATTTTAAATTTAAACTTTTAATAAATAAATTTTTAATATTTATTATTTAAATATATAAAATTTAAAAATTTTTAAAATTTAGTATTTAAATTTTTAAATTTCAAAATTTAAAGTTTTAATAATTAAATTTTTAAAATTTAGTATTTAAATTTTTAAATTTTAAAATTTAAATTTTTAATAATTAAATTTTCAAAATTTATTATTTAAATGTATAAAATATAATATTTAAATTTTTAAATTTTAAAATTTAAAGTTTTAACAATTAAATTTTTAAAATTATAAATTGAAAGTTTTAATAAATAAATTTTTAAAATTTATTATTTAAATTTATAAAATTTATTATTTAAATTTATAAAATTTAATATTTATATTTTTAAATTTTAAAATTTAAAGTTTCAATAATTAAATTTTTAAAATTTAGTATTTAAATTTATAAATTTTAATTTTATAGTTTTGATAATTAAATTTTTAAAATTTATTATTTAAATTCCTAAATTTTAAAATTTATGGATTTAATAATTAAATTTTTAAAATTTAGTATTTAAATTTTTAAAATTTTAAATTTAAAGTTTTAATAATTAAATTTTTAAAATTTATTATTTAAATTTTTAAAATTTAATATTTAAATTTTAAAAATTTTTTATATAAATTTTTAAATTTTAGAATTTAAAGTTTTAATAATTAAATTTTTAAAATTTATTATTTAAATTTATAAAATTTTAAAATTTATTATTTAAATTTTTAAAATTTTAAATTTAAAGTTTTTATAAATAAGTTTTTATAATTTATTATTTAAAATTATAAAATTTAATATTTAAATTTTTAAAATTTAGTATTTAAATTTTTAAATTTTAAAATTTAAAGTTTTAATAATTAAATTTTTAAAGTTTAGTATTTAAATTTTTAAAATTTTAAATTTAAACTTTTAATAAATAAATTTTTAATATTTATTATTTAAATTTATAAAATTTAATATTTAAATTTTTAAAATTTTAAATTTAAAGTTTTAATAAATAAATTTTTAAAATTTATTATTTAAATTTATAACATTTAAAATTTAAATTTTTAAAATTTAGTATTTAAATTTTTAAATTTTAAAATTTAAAGTTTTAATAATTAAATTTTTAAAATTTAATATTTAAATTTATAAAATTTAATATTTAAATTTTTAAAATATAGTATTTAAATTTTTAAATTTTAAAATTTAAAGTTTTAATAATTAAATTTTTAAAATTTAGTATTTAAATTTTTAAATTTTAAAATTTAAAGTTTTAATAATTAAATTTTAAAAATTTAATATTTAAATTTATAAAATTTAATATTTAAATTTTTAAAATATAGTATTTAAATTTTTAAATTTTAAAATTTAAAGTTTCAATAATTAAATTTTTACAATTTAGTATTTAAATTTTTAAAATTTTAAATTTAAACTTTTAATAAATAAATTTTTAAAATTTAATATTTAAATTTATAAAATTTAATATTTAGATTTTAAAAATTTTAAATTTAAACTTTTAATAAATAAATTTTTAATATTTAATATTTAAATTTATAAAATTTAATATTTAAATTTTAAAAATTTTAAATTTGAAGGTTTAATAATTAAATTTTTAAAATTTATTATTTAAATTTTTAAATTTTAAAATTTAAAGTTTTAATAATTAAATTTTTAAAATTTATTATTTACATTTATAAAATTTTAAAATTTAGTATTTAAATTTTTAAAATTTTAAATTTAAACTTTTAATAAATAAATTTTTAATATTTATTATTTAAATTTATAAAATTTAATATTTAAATTTTTAAAATTTATTATTTAAAATAAAAAATATATTTAAATTTTTAAAATATAGTATTTAAATTTTTAAATTTTAAAATTTAAAGTTTTAATAATTAAATTTTTAAAATTTAGTATTTAAATTTTTAAATTTTAAAATTTAAAGTTTTAATAATTAACTTTTAAAAATTTAATATTTAAATTTATAAAATTTAATATTTAAATTTTTAAAATATAGTATTTAAATTTTTAAATTTTAAAATTTAAAGTTTTAATAATTAAATTTTAAAAATTTATTATTTAAATTTATAAAATTTTAAAATTTAGTATTTAAATTTTTAAAATTTTAAATTTAAACTGTTAATAAATAAATTTTTAATATTTATTATTTAAATTTATAAAATTTAATATTTAAATTTTTAAAATTTATTATTTAAATTTTTAAAATTTAAAGTTTTAATAATTAAATTTTTAAAATTTAGTATTTAAATTTTTAAATTTTAAAATTTAAAGTTTTAATAATTAAATTTTAAAAATTTATTATTTAAATTTATAAAATTTTAAAATTTAGTATTTAAATTTTTAAAATTTTAAATTTAAACTTTTAATAAATAAATTTTTAATATTTATTATTTAAATTTATAAAATTTAATATATAAATTTTTAAAATTTTAAATTTAAAGTTTTAACAAATAAATTTTTAAAATTTATTATTTAAATTTAAAAAATTTAATATTTAAATTTTTAAAATTTAGTATTTAAATTTTTAAATTTTAAAATTTAAAGTTTTAATAATTAAATTTTTAAAATTTAGTATTTAAATTTTTAAAATTTTAAATTTTAACTTTTATTAAATAAATTTTTAATATTTAATATTTAAATTTCTAAAATTTAATATTTATATTTTTAAATTTTAAATTTAAACTTTTAATAAATAAATTTTTAATATATAATATTTAAATTTATAAAATTTAATATTTAAATTTTTAAAATTTTAAATTTAAAGTTTTTATAAATAAATTTTTAAAATTTATTATTTAAATTTACAAAATTTATTATTTAAATTTATAAAATTTAATATTTAAATTTTTAAAATTTAGTATTTAAATTTTTAAATTTTAAAATTTATATTTTTAAATTACAAAATTTAATGCTTTAATAATTAAATTTTTAAAATTTAGTATTTAAATTTTTAAAATTTTAAATCAAAAATTATAATAAATAAATTTTTAAAATTTATTATTTAATTTATAAAATTTAATATTTAAATTTTTAAAATTTAATATTTAAACTTTTAAAATTTAATATTTAAATTTTTAAAATTTAGTATTTAAATTTTTAAGATTCAATGTTTTAATAATTAAATTTTTAAAATTTAGTATTTAAATTTTTAAATTTTTAAATTTAAGTTTTTAATAATTAAATTTTTAAAATTTATTATTTAAATTTATAAAATTTAATATTTAAATTTTTAAAATTTAGTATTTATATTTTTAAATTTTAAAATTTATAGTTTTAATAATTAAATTTTTAAAATTTATTATTTAAATTTATAAAATTTAATATTTAAATTTTTAAAATTTAGTATTTAAATTTTTAAGATTTAAATTTTTAATAATTAAATATTTAAAATTTATTATTTAAATTTTTAAATTTTAAAATTTAAAGTTTTATTAATTAAATTTTTAAAATTTAGTATTTAAATTTATAAAATTTAATATTTAAATTTTTAAAATTTAGTATTTATATTTTTAAATTTTAAAATTTATAGTTTTAATAATTAAATTTTTAAAATTTAGTATTTAAATTTATACAATTTAATATTTAAATTTTTAAAATTTAGCATTTAAATTTCTAACATATTAAATTTAAAATTTTAATAATTAAATTTTTAAAATTTATTATTTAAATTTATAAAATTTAATATTTAAATTTTTAAAATTTATTATTTAAATTTTTAAAATTTAAAGTTTTAATAATTAAATTTTTAAAATTTAGTATTTAAATTTTTAAATTTTAAATTTTAAATTTTTAATAATTAAATTTCTAAAATTTATTATTTAAATGTATAAAATATAATATTTAAATTTTTAAATTTTAAAATTTAAAGTTTTAAAAATTAAATTTTTAAAATTTTAAATTTAAAGTTTTAATAAATAAATTTTTAAAATTTATTATTTAAATTTATAAAATTTATTATTTAAATTTATAAAATTTAATATTTAAATTTTTAAAATTTAATATTTATATTTTTAAATTTTAAAATTTAAAGTTTCAATAATTAAATTTTTAAAATTTAGTATTTATATTTATAAATTTTAAATTTAAAATTTTAATAATTAAATTTTTAAAATTTATTATTTAAATTCTTAAAATTTAAAATTTATAGTTTTAATAATTAAATTTTTAAAATTTAGTATTTAAATTTTTAAAATTTTAAATTTAAAGTTTTAATAATTAAATTTTTAAAATTTATTATTTAAATTTATAAAATTTAATATTTAAATTTTTAAAATTTATTATTAAAATTTTTAAAATTTAAAGTTTTAATAATTAAATTTTTAAAATTTAGTATTTAAATTTTTAAATTTTAAAATTTAAAGTTTTAATAATTAAATTTTAAAAATTTATTATTTAAATTTATAAAATTTTAAAATTTAGTATTTTAATTTTTAAAATTTTAAATTTAAACTTTTAATAAATAAATTTTTAATATTTATTATTTAAATTTATAACATTTAATATTTAAATTTTTAAAATTTAGTATTTAAATTTTTAAAATTTAGTATTTAAATTTTTAAATTTTAAATTTAAAGTTTTAATAATTAAATTTTTAAAATTTAATATTTAAATTTATAAAATTTAATATTTAAATTTTTAAAATATAGTATTTAAATTTTTAAATTTTAAAATTTAAAGGTTTAATAATTAAATTTTTAAAATTTAGTATTTAAATTTTTAAATTTTAAAATTTAAAGTTTTAATAATTAAATTTTTAAAATTTAATATTTAAATTTATAAAATTTAATTTTTAAATTTTTAAAATATAGTATTTAAATTTTTAAATTTTAAAATTTAAAGTGTTTATAATTAAATTTTTAAAATTTAGTATTTAAATTTTTAAAATTTTAAATTTAAAGTTTTAAAAATTAAATTTTTAAAATTTATTATTTAAATTTTTAAAATTTATTATTTAAATTTATAAAATTTAATATTTAAATTTTTAAAATTTATTATTTAAATTTTTATAATTTAAAGTTTTTATAATTAAATTTTTAAAATTTAGTATTTAAATTTTTAAATTTTAAAATTTAAAGTTTTAATAATTAAATTTTTAAAATTTATTATTTAAATTTATAAAATTTTAAAATTTAGTATTTAAATTTTTAAAATTTTAAATTTAAACTTTTAATAAATAAATTTTTAATATTTATTATTTAAATTTATAAAATTTAATATTTAAATTTTTAAAATTTTAAATTTAAAGTTTTAATAAATAAATTTTTAAAATTTATTATTTAAATTTATAAAATTTAATATTTAAATTTTTAAAATTTAGTATTTAAATTTTTAAATTTTAAAATTTAAAGTTTTAATAATTAAATTTTTAAAATTTATTATTTAAATTTTTAAATTTTAAAATTTAAAGTTTTAATAATTAAATTTTTACAATTTAGTATTTAAATTTTTAAAATTTAGTATTTAAATTTTTAAATTTTAAAATTTAAAGTTTTAATAATTAAATTTTTAAATTTTAGTATTTAAATTTTTAAAATTTTAAATTTAAACTTTTAATAAATAAATTTTTAATATTTATTATTTAAATTTATAAAATTTAATATTTAAATTTTTAAAATTTTAAATTTAAAGTTTTAATAAATAAATTTTTAAAATTTATTATTTAAATTTATAACATTTAATATTTAAATTTTTAAAATTTAGTATTTAAATTTTTAAAATTTATTATTTAAATTTTTAAATTTTAAAATTTAAAGTTTTAATAATTAAATTTTTAAAATTTATTATTTAAATTTTTAAAATTTAATATATAAATTTTTAAAATTTAGTATTTAAATTTTTAAATTTAAAGTTTTAATAATTAAATTTTAAAAATTTATTATTTAAATTTATAAAATTTTAAAATTTAGTATTTAAATTTTTAAAATTTTAAATTTAAACTTTTAATAAATAAATTTTTAATATTTATTATTTAAATTTATAAAATTTAATATTTAAATTTTTAAAATTTTAAATTTAAACTTTTAATAAATAAATTTTTAATATTTATTATTTAAATTTATAAAATTTAATATTTAAATTTTTAAAATTTAGTATTTAAATTTTTAAATTTCAAAATTTAAAGTTTTAATAATTAAATTTTTAAAATTTAGTATTTAAATTTTTAAATTTTAAAATTTAAATTTTTAATAATTAAATTTTCAAAATTTATTATTTAAATTTTTAAAATTTTAAATTTAAAGTTTAATATTTAAATTTTTAAAATTTATTATTTAAAATAAAAAATATATTTAAATTTTTAAATTTTAAAATTTAAAGTTTTAATAATTAAATTTTTAAAATTTAGTATTTAAATTTTTAAATTTTAAAATTTAAAGTTTTAATAATTAAATTTTAAAAATTTAATATTTAAATTTATAAAATTTAATATTTAAATTTATAAAATTTAATATTTAAATTTTTAAAATATAGTATTTAAATTTTTAAATTTTAAAATTTAAAGTTTTAATAATTAAATTTTAAAAATTTATTATTTAAATTTATAAAATTTTAAAATTTAGTATTTAAATTTTTAAAATTTTAAATTTAAACTGTTAATAAATATATTTTTAATATTTATTATTTAAATTTATAAAATTTAATATTTAAATTTTTAAAATTTATTATTTAAATTTTTTAAATTTAAAGTTTTAATAATTAAATTTTTAAAATTTAGTATTTAAATTTTTAAATTTTAAAATTTAAATTTTTAATAATTAAATTTCTAAAATTTATTATTTAAATGTATAAAATATAATATTTAAATTTTTAAATTTTAAAATTTAAAGTTTTAAAAATTAAATTTTTAAAATTTTAAATTTAAAGTTTTAATAAATAAATTTTTAAAATTTATTATTTAAATTTATAAAATTTATTATTTAAATTTATAAAATTTAATATTTAAATTTTTAAAATTTAATATTTATATTTTTAAATTTTAAAATTTAAAGTTTCAATAATTAAATTTTTAAAATTTAGTATTTATATTTATAAATTTTAAATTTAAAATTTTAATAATTAAATTTTTAAAATTTATTATTTAAATTCTTAAAATTTAAAATTTATAGTTTTAATAATTAAATTTTTAAAATTTAGTATTTAAATTTTTAAAATTTTAAATTTAAAGTTTTAATAATTAAATTTTTAAAATTTATTATTTAAATTTATAAAATTTAATATTTAAATTTTTAAAATTTATTATTAAAATTTTTAAAATTTAAAGTTTTAATAATTAAATTTTTAAAATTTAGTATTTAAATTTTTAAATTTTAAAATTTAAAGTTTTAATAATTAAATTTTAAAAATTTATTATTTAAATTTATAAAATTTTAAAATTTAGTATTTTAATTTTTAAAATTTTAAATTTAAACTTTTAATAAATAAATTTTTAATATTTATTATTTAAATTTATAACATTTAATATTTAAATTTTTAAAATTTAGTATTTAAATTTTTAAAATTTAGTATTTAAATTTTTAAATTTTAAATTTAAAGTTTTAATAATTAAATTTTTAAAATTTAATATTTAAATTTATAAAATTTAATATTTAAATTTTTAAAATATAGTATTTAAATTTTTAAATTTTAAAATTTAAAGGTTTAATAATTAAATTTTTAAAATTTAGTATTTAAATTTTTAAATTTTAAAATTTAAAGTTTTAATAATTAAATTTTTAAAATTTAATATTTAAATTTATAAAATTTAATTTTTAAATTTTTAAAATATAGTATTTAAATTTTTAAATTTTAAAATTTAAAGTGTTTATAATTAAATTTTTAAAATTTAGTATTTAAATTTTTAAAATTTTAAATTTAAAGTTTTAAAAATTAAATTTTTAAAATTTATTATTTAAATTTTTAAAATTTATTATTTAAATTTATAAAATTTAATATTTAAATTTTTAAAATTTATTATTTAAATTTTTATAATTTAAAGTTTTTATAATTAAATTTTTAAAATTTAGTATTTAAATTTTTAAATTTTAAAATTTAAAGTTTTAATAATTAAATTTTTAAAATTTATTATTTAAATTTATAAAATTTTAAAATTTAGTATTTAAATTTTTAAAATTTTAAATTTAAACTTTTAATAAATAAATTTTTAATATTTATTATTTAAATTTATAAAATTTAATATTTAAATTTTTAAAATTTTAAATTTAAAGTTTTAATAAATAAATTTTTAAAATTTATTATTTAAATTTATAAAATTTAATATTTAAATTTTTAAAATTTAGTATTTAAATTTTTAAATTTTAAAATTTAAAGTTTTAATAATTAAATTTTTAAAATTTATTATTTAAATTTTTAAATTTTAAAATTTAAAGTTTTAATAATTAAATTTTTACAATTTAGTATTTAAATTTTTAAAATTTAGTATTTAAATTTTTAAATTTTAAAATTTAAAGTTTTAATAATTAAATTTTTAAATTTTAGTATTTAAATTTTTAAAATTTTAAATTTAAACTTTTAATAAATAAATTTTTAACATTTATTATTTAAATTTATAAAATTTAATATTTAAATTTTTAAAATTTTAAATTTAAAGTTTTAATAAATAAATTTTTAAAATTTATTATTTAAATTTATAACATTTAATATTTAAATTTTTAAAATTTAGTATTTAAATTTTTAAAATTTATTATTTAAATTTTTAAATTTTAAAATTTAAAGTTTTAATAATTAAATTTTTAAAATTTATTATTTAAATTTTTAAAATTTAATATATAAATTTTTAAAATTTAGTATTTAAATTTTTAAATTTAAAGTTTTAATAATTAAATTTTAAAAATTTATTATTTAAATTTATAAAATTTTAAAATTTAGTATTTAAATTTTTAAAATTTTAAATTTAAACTTTTAATAAATAAATTTTTAATATTTATTATTTAAATTTATAAAATTTAATATTTAAATTTTTAAAATTTTAAATTTAAACTTTTAATAAATAAATTTTTAATATTTATTATTTAAATTTATAAAATTTAATATTTAAATTTTTAAAATTTAGTATTTAAATTTTTAAATTTCAAAATTTAAAGTTTTAATAATTAAATTTTTAAAATTTAGTATTTAAATTTTTAAATTTTAAAATTTAAATTTTTAATAATTAAATTTTCAAAATTTATTATTTAAATTTTTAAAATTTTAAATTTAAAGTTTAATATTTAAATTTTTAAAATTTATTATTTAAAATAAAAAATATATTTAAATTTTTAAATTTTAAAATTTAAAGTTTTAATAATTAAATTTTTAAAATTTAGTATTTAAATTTTTAAATTTTAAAATTTAAAGTTTTAATAATTAAATTTTAAAAATTTAATATTTAAATTTATAAAATTTAATATTTAAATTTATAAAATTTAATATTTAAATTTTTAAAATATAGTATTTAAATTTTTAAATTTTAAAATTTAAAGTTTTAATAATTAAATTTTAAAAATTTATTATTTAAATTTATAAAATTTTAAAATTTAGTATTTAAATTTTTAAAATTTTAAATTTAAACTGTTAATAAATATATTTTTAATATTTATTATTTAAATTTATAAAATTTAATATTTAAATTTTTAAAATTTATTATTTAAATTTTTTAAATTTAAAGTTTTAATAATTAAATTTTTAAAATTTAGTATTTAAATTTTTAAATTTTAAAATTTAAAGTTTTAATAATTAAATTTTAAAAATTTATTATTTAAATTTATAAATTTTTAAAATTTAGTATTTAAATTTTTAAATTTTAAAATTTAAAGTTTTAATAATTAAATTTTAAAAATTTATTATTTAAATTTATAAAATTTTAAAATTTAGTATTTAAATTTTTAAAATTTTAAATTTAAACTTTTAATAAATAAATTTTTAATATTTATTATTTAAATTTATAAAATTTAATATTTAAATTTTTAAAATTTTAAATTTAAAGTTTTAATAAATAAATTTTTAAAATTTATTATTTAAATTTAAAAAATTTAATATTTAAATTTTTAAAATTTAGTATTTAAATTTTTAAATTTTAAAATTTAAAGTTTTAATAATTAAATTTTTAAAATTTATTATTTAAATTTTTAAATTTTAAAATTTAAAGTTTCAATAATTAAATTTTTACAATTTAGTATTTAAATTTTTAAAATTTTAAATTTAAACTTTTAATAAATAAATTTTTAACATTTATTATTTAAATTTATAAAATTTATTATTTAAATTTTTAAAATTTAGTATTTAAATTTTTAAATTTCAAAATTTAAAGTTTTAATAATTAAATTTTTAAAATTTAGTATTTAAATTTTTAAATTTTAAAATTTAAATTTTTAATAATTAAATTTTCAAAATTTATTATTTAAATGTATAAAATATAATATTTAAATTTTTAAATTTTAAAATTTAAAGTTTTAACAATTAAATTTTTAATTTTTTAAATTTAAAGTTTTAATAAATAAATTTTTAAAATTTATTATTTAAATTTATAAAATTTATTATTTAAATTTATAAAATTTAATATTTAAATTTTTAAAATTTAATATTTATATTTTTAAATTTTAAAATTTAAAGTTTCAATAATTAAATTTTTAAAATTTAGTATTTAAATTTATAAATTTTAAATTTAAAGTATTAATAATTAAATTTTTAAAATTTATTATTTAAATTATTAAATTTCAAAATTTATAGATTTAATAATTAAATTTTTAAAATTTAGTATTTAAATTTTTAAAATTTTAAATTTAAAGTTTTAATAATTAAATTTTTAAAATTTATTATTTAAATTTTTAAAATTTAATATTTAAATTTTTAAAATTTAGTATTTAAATTTTTAAATTTTAAAATTTGAAGTTTAAATAATTAAATTTTAAAAATTTATTATTTAAATTTATAAAATTTTAAAATTTAGTATTTAAATTTTTAAAATTTTAAATTTAAACTTTTAATAAATAAATTTTTAATATTTATTATTTAAATTTATAAAATTTAATATTTAAATTTTTAAAATTTTAAATTTAAAGTTTTAATAAATAAATTTTTAAAATTTATTATTTAAATTTAAAAAATTTAATATTTAAATTTTTAAAATTTGGTATTTAAATTTTTAAATTATAAAATTTAAAGTTTTAATAATTAAATTTTTAAAATTTATTATTTAAATTTTTAAATTTTAAAATTTAAAGTTTCAATAATTAAATTTTTACAATTTAGTATTTAAATTTTTAAAATTTAGTATTTAAATTTTTAAATTTTAAAATTTAAAGTTTTAATAATTAAATTTTTAAAATTTATCATTTAAATTTTTAAAATTTAATATATAAATTTTTAAAATTTAGTATTTAAATTTTTAAATTTTAAAATTTAAAGTTTTAATAATTAAATTTTTAAAGTTTAGTATTTAAATTTTTATAATTTTAAATTTAAACTTTTAATAAATAAATTTTTAATATTTATTATTTAAACTTATAAAACTTAATATTTATATTTTTAAAATTTAGTATTTAAATTTTTAAATTTTAAAATTTAAATTTTTATTAATTAAATTTTTAAAATTTAGTGGGTAAATTTAAAAAAATTTAATATTTAAATTTTTAAAATTTAGTATTTAAATTTTTAAATTTTAAAATTTAAATTTTTATTAATTAAATTTTTAAAATTTATTATTTAAATTTTTAAATTTTAAAATTTAAATTTTAATAATTAAATTTTTAAAATTTAGTATCTAAATTTTTAAAGATTTAAATTTAAACTTTTAATAAATAAATTTTTAATATTTATTATTTAAATTTATTAAATATAATATTTAAATTTTTAAAATTTTAAATTTAAACTTTTTATAAATAAATTTTTAAAATTTATTATTTAAATTTATAAAATTTATTATTTAAATTTATAAAATTTAATATTTAAATTTTTAAAATTTAGTATTTAAATTTTTAAATTTTAAATTTTAAATTTTTATTAATTAAATTTTTAAAATTTATTATTTAAATTTTTAAATTTTAAAATTTAAAGTTGTAATAATTAAATTTTTAAAATTTGGTAATTAAATTTTTAAAATTTTAAATTTAAACTTTTATTAAATAAATTTTTAATATTTAATATTTAAATTTATAAAATTTAATATTTAAATTTTTAAAATTTATTATTTAAATTTATAAAATATAATATTTAAATTTTCAAAATTTAGCATTTAAATTTCTAAAATTTTAAATTTAAAGTTTTAATATATAAATTTTTAATATTTATTATTTAAATTTATAAAATTTAATATTTAAATTTTTAAAATTTAGTATTTAAATTTTTAAATTTTAAAATTTAAATTTTTAATAATTAAATTTTCAAAATTTATTATTTAAATGTATAAAATATAATATTAAAATTTTTAAATTTTAAAATTTAAAGTTTTAACAATTAAATTTTTAAAATTTTAAATTTAAAGTTTTAATAAATAAATTTTTAAAATTTATTATTTAAATTTATAAAATTTATTATTTAAATTTATAAAATTTAATATTTAAATTTTTAAAATTTAATATTTATATTTTTAAATTTTAAAATTTAAAGTTCCAATAATTAAATTTTTAAAATTTAGTATTTAAATTTATAAATTTTAAATTTAAAGTTTTAATAATTAAATTTTTAAAATTTATTATTTAAATTCTTAAATTTTAAAATTTATGGATTTAATAATTAAATTTTTAAAATTTAGTATTTAAATTTTTAAAATTTTAAATTTTAAGTTTTAATAATTAAATTTTTAAAATTTATTATTTAAATTTTTAAAATTTAATATTTAAATTTTAAAAATTTAGTATATAAATTTTTAAATTTTAGAATTTAAAGTTTTAATAATTAAATTTTTAAAATTTATTATTTAAATTTATAAAATTTTAAAATTTATTATTTAAATTTTTAAAATTTTAAATTTAAAGTTTTTATAAATAAGTTTTTAAAATTTATTATTTAAAATTATAAAATTTAATATTTAAATTTTTAAAATTTAGTATTTAAATTTTTAAATTTTAAAATTTAAAGTTTTAATAATTAAATTTTTAAAGTTTAGTATTTAAATTTTTAATATTTTAAATTTAAACTTTTAATAAATAAATTTTTAATATTTATTATTTAAATTTATAAAATTTAATATTTAAATTTTTAAAATTTTAAATTTAAAGTTTTAATAAATAAATTTTTAAAATTTATTATTTAAATTTATAACATTTAATATTTAAATTTTTAAAATTTAGTATTTAAATTTTTAAATTTTAAAATTTAAAGTTTTAATAATTAAATTTTTAAAATTTAATATTTAAATTTATAAAATTTAATATTTAAATTTTTAAAATATAGTATTTAAATTTTTAAATTTTAAAATTTAAAGTTTTAATAATTAAATTTTAAAAATTTATTATTTAAATTTATAAAATTTTAAAATTTAGTATTTAAATTTTTAAAATTTTAAATTTAAACTTTTAATAAATAAATTTTTAATATTTATTATTTAAATTTATAAAATTTAATATTTAAATTTTTAAAATTTAGTATTTAAATTTTTAAATTTTAAATTTTAAATTTTTATTAATTAAATTTTTAAATTTTTTTATTTAAATTAATAAATTTTAAAATTTAAAGTTTTAATAATTAAATTTTGAAAATTTAGTATTTAAATTTTTAAAATTTTAAATTTAAACTTTTATTAAATAAATTTTTAATATTTAATATTTAAATTTATAAATTTTAATATATAAATTTTTAAAATTTATTATTTAAATTTATAAAATTTAATATTTAAATTTTTAAAATTTAATATTTATATTTTTAAATTTTAAAATTTAAAGTTTTAATAATTAAATTTTTAAAATTTAGTATTTAAATTTTTAAAATTTTAAATTTAAAATTTTAATAATTAAATTTTTAAAATTTATTATTTAAATTTATAAAATTTAATATTTAAATTTTTAAATTATAAAATTTAAAGTTTTAACAATTAAATTTTTAAAATTTTAAATTTAAAATTTTAATAACTAAATTTTTAAAATTTATTATTTAAATTTTTAAAATTTAATATTTAAATTTTTAAATTTTAAAATTTAAAGTTTTAATAACTAAATTTTTAAAGTTTAGTATTTAAATTTTTATAATTTTAAATTTAAACTTTTAATAAATAAATTTTTAATATTTATTATTTAAACTTATAAAATTTAATATTTAAATTTTTAAAATTTAGTATTTAAATTTTTAAATTTTAAAATTTAAATTTTTATTAATTAAATTTTTAAAATTTATTATTTAAATTTTTAAATTTTAAAATTTAAAGTTTTAATAATTAAATTTTTAAAATTTAGTATGTAAATTTAAAAAAATTTAATATTTAAATTTTTAAAATTTAGTATTTAAATTTTTAAATTTTAAAATTTAAATTTTTATTAATTAAATTTTTAAAATTTATTATTTAAATTTTTAAATTTTAAAATTTAAATTTTAATAATTAAATTTTTAAAATTTAGTATCTAAATTTTTAAAGATTTAAATTTAAACTTTTAATAAATAAATTTTTAATATTTATTATTTAAATTTATAAAATTTAATATTTAAATTTTTAAAATTTAGTATTTAAATTTTTAAATTTTAAAATTTAAATTTTTATTAATTAAATTTTTAAAATTTATTATTTAAATTTTTAAATTTTAAAATTTAAAGTTTTAATAATTAAATTTTTAAAATTTAGTATGTAAATTTAAAAAAATTTAATATTTAAATTTTTAAAATTTAGTATTTAAATTTTTAAATTTTAAAATTTAAATTTTTATTAATTAAATTTTTAAAATTTATTATTTAAATTTTTAAATTTTAAAATTTAAAGTTTTAATAATTAAATTTTTAAAATTTAATATTTAAATTTATAAAATTTAATATTTAAATTTTTAAAATATAGTATTTAAATTTTTAAATTTTAAAATTTAAAGTTTTAATAATTAAATTTTAAAAATTTATTATTTAAATTTATAAAATTTTAAAATTTAGTATTTAAATTTTTAAAATTTTAAATTTAAACTTTTAATAAATAAATTTTTAATATTTATTATTTAAATTTATAAAATTTAATATTTAAATTTTTAAAATTTAGTATTTAAATTTTTAAATTTTAAATTTTAAATTTTTATTAATTAAATTTTTAAATTTTTTTATTTAAATTAATAAATTTTAAAATTTAAAGTTTTAATAATTAAATTTTTAAAATTTAGTATTTAAATTTTTAAAATTTTAAATTTAAACTTTTATTAAATAAATTTTTAATATTTAATATTTAAATTTATAAATTTTAATATATAAATTTTTAAAATTTATTATTTAAATTTATAAAATTTAATATTTAAATTTTTAAAATTTAATATTTATATTTTTAAATTTTAAAATTTAAAGTTTTAATAATTAAATTTTTAAAATTTAGTATTTAAATTTTTAAAATTTTAAATTTAAAATTTTAATAATTAAATTTTTAAAATTTATTATTTAAATTTATAAAATTTAATATTTAAATTTTTAAATTATAAAATTTAAAGTTTTAACAATTAAATTTTTAAAATTTTAAATTTAAAATTTTAATAACTAAATTTTTAAAATTTATTATTTAAATTTTTAAAATTTAATATTTAAATTTTTAAATTTTAAAATTTAAAGTTTTAATAACTAAATTTTTAAAGTTTAGTATTTAAATTTTTATAATTTTAAATTTAAACTTTTAATAAATAAATTTTTAATATTTATTATTTAAACTTATAAAATTTAATATTTAAATTTTTAAAATTTAGTATTTAAATTTTTAAATATTAAAATTTAAATTTTTATTAATTAAATTTTTAAAATTTATTATTTAAATTTTTAAATTTTAAAATTTAAAGTTTTAATAATTAAATTTTTAAAATTTAGTATGTAAATTTAAAAAAATTTAATATTTAAATTTTTAAAATTTAGTATTTAAATTTTTAAATTTTAAAATTTAAATTTTTATTAATTAAATTTTTAAAATTTATTATTTAAATTTTTAAATTTTAAAATTTAAATTTTAATAATTAAATTTTTAAAATTTAGTATCTAAATTTTTAAAGATTTAAATTTAAACTTTTAATAAATAAATTTTTAATATTTATTATTTAAATTTATTAAATATAATATTTAAATTTTTAAAATTTTAAATTTAAACTTTTTATAAATAAATTTTTAAAATTTATTATTTAAATTTATAAAATTTATTATTTAAATTTATAAAATTTAATATTTAAATTTTTAAAATTTAGTATTTAAATTTTTAAATTTTAAATTTTAAATTTTTATTAATTAAATTTTTAAAATTTATTATTTAAATTTATAAAATTTAATATTTAAATTTTTAAAATTTAGTATTTAAATTTTTAAATTTTAAATTTTAAATTTTTATTAATTAAATTTTTAAAATTTATTATTTAAATTTTTAAATTTTAAAATTTAAAGTTTTAATAATTAAATTTTTAAAATTTAGTATGTAAATTTAAAAAAATTTAATATTTAAATTTTTAAAATTTAATATTTATATTTTTAAATTTTAAAATTTAAAGTTTCAATAATTAAATTTTTAAAATTTAGTATTTAAATTTATAAATTTTAAATTTAAAGTATTAATAATTAAATTTTTAAAATTTATTATTTAAATAATTAAATTTTAAAATTTATAGATTTAATAATTAAATTTTTAAAATTTAGTATTTAAATTTTTAAAATTTTAAATTTAAAGTTTTAATAATTAAATTTTTAAAATTTATTATTTAAATTTTTAAAATTTAATATTTAAATTTTTAAAATTTAGTATTTAAATTTTTAAATTTTAAAATTTGAAGTTTAAATAATTAAATTTTAAAAATTTATTATTTAAATTTATAAAATTTTAAAATTTAGTATTTAAATTTTTAAAATTTTAAATTTAAACTTTTAATAAATAAATTTTTAATATTTATTATTTAAATTTATAAAATTTAATATTTAAATTTTTAAAATTTTAAATTTAAAGTTTTAATAAATAAATTTTTAAAATTTATTATTTAAATTTTTAAATTATAAAATTTAAAGTTTTAATAATTAAATTTTTAAAATTTATTATTTAAATTTTTAAATTTTAAAATTTAAAGTTTCAATAATTAAATTTTTACAATTTAGTATTTAAATTTTTAAAATTTAGTATTTAAATTTTTAAATTTTAAAATTTAAAGTTTTAATAATTAAATTTTTAAAATTTATTATTTAAATTTTTAAAATTTAATATATAAATTTTTAAAATTTAGTATTTAAATTTTTAAATTTTAAAATTTAAAGTTTTAATAATTAAATTTTTATAGTTTAATATTTAAATTTTTATAATTTTAAATTTAAACTTTTAATAAATAAATTTTTAATATTTATTATTTAAACTTATAAAATTTAATATTTATATTTTTAAAATTTAGTATTTAAATTTTTAAATTTTAAAATTTAAATTTTTATTAATTAAATTTTTAAAATTTATTATTTAAATTTTTAAATTTTAAAATTTAAAGTTTTAATAATTAAATTTTTAAAATTTAGTATGTAAATTTTTAAAGTTTTAAATTTAAACTTTTAATAAATAAATTTTTAATATTTAATATTTAAATTTATTAAATTTAATATTTAAATTTTTATAATTTTAAATTTAAACTTTTAATAAATAAATTTTTAATATTTATTATTTAAATTTAAAAAAATCTAATATTTAAATTTTTAAAATTTAGTATTTAAATTTTTAAATTTTAAAATTTAAATTTTTATTAATTAAATTTTTAAAATTTATTATTTAAATTTTTAAATTTTAAAATTTAAATTTTAATAATTAAATTTTTAAAATTTAGTATCTAAATTTTTAAAGATTTAAATTTATACTTTTAATAAATAAATTTTTAATATTTATTATTTAAATTTATTAAATATAATATTTAAATTTTTAAAATTTTAAATTTAAACTTTTTATAAATAAATTTTTAAAATTTATTATTTAAATTTATAAAATTTATTATTTAAATTTATAAAATTTAATATTTAAATTTTTAAAATTTAGTATTTAAATTTTTAAATTTTAAATTTTAAATTTTTATTAATTAAATTTTTAAAATTTTTTATTTAAATTTTTAAATTTTAAAATTTAAAGTTTTAAATTTTAAAATTTAAAGTTGTAATAATTAAATTTTTAAAATTTGGTATTTAAATTTTTAAAATTTTAAATTTAAACTTTTATTAAATAAATTTTTAATATTTAATATTTAAATTTATAAAATTTAATATTTAAATTTTTAAAATTTATTATTTAAATTTATAAAATATAATATTTAAATTTTCAAAATTTAGCATTTAAATTTCTAAAATTTTAAATTTAAAGTTTTAATAAATAAATTTTTAATATTTATTATTTAAATTTATAAAATTTAATATTTAAATTTTTAAAATTTAGTATTTAAATTTTTAAATTTTAAAATTTAAATTTTTAATAATTAAATTTTCAAAATTTATTATTTAAATGTATAAAATATAATATTAAAATTTTTAAATTTTAAAATTTAAAGATTTAACAATTAAATTTTTAAAATTTTAAATTTAAAGTTTTAATAAATAAATTTTTAAAATTTATTATTTAAATTTATAAAATTTATTATTTAAATTTATAAAATTTAATATTTAAATTTTTAAAATTTAATATTTATATTTTTAAATTTTAAAATTTAAAGTTCCAATAATTAAATTTTTAAAATTTAGTATTTAAATTTATAAATTTTAAATTTAAAGTTTTAATAATTAAATTTTTAAAATTTATTATTTAAATTCTTAAATTTTAAAATTTATGGATTTAATAATTAAATTTTTAAAATTTAGTATTTAAATTTTTAAAATTTTAAATTTTAAGTTTTAATAATTAAATTTTTAAAATTTATTATTTAAATTTTTAAAATTTAATATTTAAATTTTAAAAATTTAGTATATAAATTTTTAAATTTTAGAATTTAAAGTTTTAATAATTAAATTTTTAAAATTTATTATTTAAATTTATAAAATTTTAAAATTTATTATTTAAATTTTTAAAATTTTAAATTTAAAGTTTTTATAAATAAGTTTTTAAAATTTATTATTTAAAATTATAAAATTTAATATTTAAATTTTTAAAATTTAGTATTTAAATTTTTAAATTTTAAAATTTAAAGTTTTAATAATTAAATTTTTAAAGTTTAGTATTTAAATTTTTAATATTTTAAATTTAAACTTTTAATAAATAAATTTTTAATATTTATTATTTAAATTTATAAAATTTAATATTTAAATTTTTAAAATTTTAAATTTAAAGTTTTAATAAATAAATTTTTAAAATTTATTATTTAAATTTATAACATTTAATATTTAAATTTTTAAAATTTAGTATTTAAATTTTTAAATTTTAAAATTTAAAGTTTTAATAATTAAATTTTAAAAATTTATTATTTAAATTTATAAAATTTTAAAATTTAGTATTTAAATTTTTAAAATTTTAAATTTAAACTTTTAATAAATAAATTTTTAATATTTATTATTTAAATTTATAAAATTTAATATTTAAATTTTTAAAATTTAGTATTTAAATTTTTAAATTTTAAATTTTAAATTTTTATTAATTAAATTTTTAAATTTTTTTATTTAAATTAATAAATTTTAAAATTTAAAGTTTTAATAATTAAATTTTTAAAATTTAGTATTTAAATTTTTAAAATTTTAAATTTAAACTTTTATTAAATAAATTTTTAATATTTAATATTTAAATTTATAAATTTTAATATATAAATTTTTAAAATTTATTATTTAAATTTATAAAATTTAATATTTAAATTTTTAAAATTTAATATTTATATTTTTAAATTTTAAAATTTAAAGTTTTAATAATTAAATTTTTAAAATTTAGTATTTAAATTTTTAAAATTTTAAATTTAAAATTTTAATAATTAAATTTTTAAAATTTATTATTTAAATTTATAAAATTTAATATTTAAATTTTAAAAATTTTAAATTTAAAGTTTTAATAAATAAATGTTTAAAATTTATTATTTAAATTTATAAAATTTAATATTTAAATTTTTAAATTATAAAATTTAAAGTTTTAACAATTAAATTTTTAAAATTTTAAATTTAAAATTTTAATAACTAAATTTTTAAAATTTATTATTTAAATTTTTAAAATTTAATATTTAAATTTTTAAATTTTAAAATTTAAAGTTTTAATAATTAAATTTTTAAAGTTTAGTATTTAAATTTTTATAATTTTAAATTTAAACTTTTAATAAATAAATTTTTAATATTTATTATTTAAACTTATAAAATTTAATATTTAAATTTTTAAAATTTAGTATTTAAATTTTTAAATTTTAAAATTTAAATTTTTATTAATTAAATTTTTAAAATTTATTATTTAAATTTTTAAATTTTTAAATTTAAAGTTTTAATAATTAAATTTTTAAAATTTAGTATGTAAATTTAAAAAAATTTAATATTTAAATTTTTAAAATTTAGTATTTAAATTTTTAAATTTTAATATTTAAATTTTTATTAATTAAATTTTTAAAATTTATTATTTAAATTTTTAAATTTTAAAATTTAAATTTTAATAATTAAATTTTTAAAATTTAGTATCTAAATTTTTAAAGATTTAAATTTAAACTTTTAATAAATAAATTTTTAATATTTATTATTTAAATTTATTAAATATAATATTTAAATTTTTAAAATTTTAAATTTAAACTTTTTATAAATAAATTTTTAAAATTTATTATTTAAATTTATAAAATTTATTATTTAAATTTATAAAATTTAATATTTAAATTTTTAAAATTTAGTATTTAAATTTTTAAATTTTAAATTTTAAATTTTTATTAATTAAATTTTTAAAATTTATTATTTAAATTTATAAAATTTAATATTTAAATTTTAAAAATTTTAAATTTAAAGTTTTAATAAATAAATTTTTAATATTTATTACTTAAATTTATAAAATTTAATATTTAAATTTTAAAAATTTTAAATTTAAAGTTTTAATAAATAAATTTTTAAAATTTATTATTTAAATTTATAAAATTTAATTTTTAAATTTTTAAAATTTAGTATTTAAATTTTTAAATTTTAAAATTTAAAGTTTTAATAATTAAATTTTTAAAGTTTAGTATTTAAATTTTTATAATTTTAAATTTAAACTTTTAATAAATAAATTTTTAATATTTATTATTTAAACTTATAAAATTTAATAATTAAATTTTTAAAATTTATTATTTAAATTTTTAAAATTTAATATTTAAATTTTAAAAATTTAGTATATAAATTTTTAAATTTTAGAATTTAAAGTTTTAATAATTAAATTTTTAAAATTTATTATTTAAATTTATAAAATTTTAAAATTTATTATTTAAATTTTTAAAATTTTAAATTTAAAGTTTTTATAAATAAGTTTTTAAAATTTATTATTTAAAATTATAAAATTTAATATTTAAATTTTTAAAATTTAGTATTTAAATTTTTAAATTTTAAAATTTAAAGTTTTAATAATTAAATTTTTAAAGTTTAGTATTTAAATTTTTAATATTTTAAATTTAAACTTTTAATAAATAAATTTTTAATATTTATTATTTAAATTTATAAAATTTAATATTTAAATTTTTAAAATTTTAAATTTAAAGTTTTAATAAATAAATTTTTAAAATTTATTATTTAAATTTATAACATTTAATATTTAAATTTTTAAAATTTAGTATTTAAATTTTTAAATTTTAAAATTTAAAGTTTTAATAATTAAATTTTTAAAATTTAATATTTAAATTTATAAAATTTAATATTTAAATTTTTAAAATATAGTATTTAAATTTTTAAATTTTAAAATTTAAAGTTTTAATAATTAAATTTTAAAAATTTATTATTTAAATTTATAAAATTTTAAAATTTAGTATTTAAATTTTTAAAATTTTAAATTTAAACTTTTAATAAATAAATTTTTAATATTTATTATTTAAATTTATAAAATTTAATATTTAAATTTTTAAAATTTAGTATTTAAATTTTTAAATTTTAAATTTTAAATTTTTATTAATTAAATTTTTAAATTTTTTTATTTAATTTAATAAATTTTAAAATTTAAAGTTTTAATAATTAAATTTTTAAAATTTAGTATTTAAATTTTTAAAATTTTAAATTTAAACTTTTATTAAATAAATTTTTAATATTTAATATTTAAATTTATAAATTTTAATATATAAATTTTTAAAATTTATTATTTAAATTTATAAAATTTAATATTTAAATTTTTAAAATTTAATATTTATATTTTTAAATTTTAAAATTTAAAGTTTTAATAATTAAATTTTTAAAATTTAGTATTTAAATTTTTAAAATTTTAAATTTAAAATTTTAATAATTAAATTTTTAAAATTTATTATTTAAATTTATAAAATTTAATATTTAAATTTTAAAAATTTTAAATTTAAAGTTTTAATAAATAAATGTTTAAAATTTATTATTTAAATTTATAAAATTTAATATTTAAATTTTTAAATTATAAAATTTAAAGTTTTAACAATTAAATTTTTAAAATTTTAAATTTAAAATTTTAATAACTAAATTTTTAAAATTTATTATTTAAATTTTTAAAATTTAATATTTAAATTTTTAAATTTTAAAATTTAAAGTTTTAATAATTAAATTTTTAAAGTTTAGTATTTAAATTTTTATAATTTTAAATTTAAACTTTTAATAAATAAATTTTTAATATTTATTATTTAAACTTATAAAATTTAATATTTAAATTTTTAAAATTTAGTATTTAAATTTTTAAATTTTAAAATTTAAATTTTTATTAATTAAATTTTTAAAATTTATTATTTAAATTTTTAAATTTTAAAATTTAAAGTTTTAATAATTAAATTTTTAAAATTTAGTATGTAAATTTAAAAAAATTTAATATTTAAATTTTTAAAATTTAGTATTTAAATTTTTAAATTTTAATATTTAAATTTTTATTAATTAAATTTTTAAAATTTATTATTTAAATTTTTAAATTTTAAAATTTAAATTTTAATAATTAAATTTTTAAAATTTAGTATCTAAATTTTTAAAGATTTAAATTTAAACTTTTAATAAATAAATTTTTAATATTTATTATTTAAATTTATTAAATATAATATTTAAATTTTTAAAATTTTAAATTTAAACTTTTTATAAATAAATTTTTAAAATTTATTATTTAAATTTATAAAATTTATTATTTAAATTTATAAAATTTAATATTTAAATTTTTAAAATTTAGTATTTAAATTTTTAAATTTTAAATTTTAAATTTTTATTAATTAAATTTTTAAAATTTATTATTTAAATTTATAAAATTTAATATTTAAATTTTAAAAATTTTAAATTTAAAGTTTTAATAAATAAATTTTTAATATTTATTACTTAAATTTATAAAATTTAATATTTAAATTTTAAAAATTTTAAATTTAAAGTTTTAATAAATAAATTTTTAAAATTTATTATTTAAATTTATAAAATTTAATTTTTAAATTTTTAAAATTTAGTATTTAAATTTTTAAATTTTAAAATTTAAAGTTTTAATAATTAAATTTTTAAAGTTTAGTATTTAAATTTTTATAATTTTAAATTTAAACTTTTAATAAATAAATTTTTAATATTTATTATTTAAACTTATAAAATTTAATATTTAAATTTTTAAAATTTAGTATTTAAATTTTTAAATTTTAAAATTTAAATTTTTATTAATTAAATTTTTAAAATTTATTATTTAAATTTTTAAATTTTAAAATTTAAAGTTTTAATAATTAAATTTTTAAAATTTAGTATGTAAATTTTTATAATTTTAAATTTAAACTTTTAATAAATAAATTTTTAATATTTATTATTTAAATTTAAAAAAATTTAATATTTAAATTTTTAAAGTTTAGTATTTAAATTTTTAAATTTTAAAATTTAAATTTTTATTAATTAAATTTTTAAAATTTATTATTTAAATTTTTAAATTTTAAAATTTAAATTTTAATAATTA
This sequence comes from Aethina tumida, assembly GCF_024364675.1. Classification (NCBI taxonomy): domain Eukaryota; kingdom Metazoa; phylum Arthropoda; class Insecta; order Coleoptera; family Nitidulidae; genus Aethina; species Aethina tumida. The sequence goes on from NC_065440.1 coordinate 4,318,077, forward strand.
AATTTTTAAAATTTAGTATCTAAATTTTTAAAGATTTAAATTTAAACTTATAATAAATAAATTTTTAATATTTATTATTTAAATTTATTAAATATAATATTTAAATTTTTAAAATTTTAAATTTAAACTTTTTATAAATAAATTTTTAAAATTTATTATTTAAATTTATAAAATTTATTATTTAAATTTTTAAAATTTAGTATTTAAATTTTTAAATTTTATATTTTAAATTTTTATTAATTAAATTTTTAAAATTTATTATTTAAATTTTTAAATTTTAAAATTTAAAGTTTTAAATTTTAAAATTTAAAGTTGTAATAATTAAATTTTTAAAATTTGGTATTTAAATTTTTAAAATTTTAAATTTAAACTTTTATTAAATAAATTTTTAATATTTAATATTTAAATTTATAAAATTTAATATTTAAATTTTTAAAATTTATTATTTAAATTTATAAAATATAATATTTAAATTTTTAAAATTTAGCATTTAAATTTCTAAAATTTTAAATTTAAAGTTTTAATAAATAAATTTTTAATATTTATTATTTAATTTTATAAAATTTAATATTTAAATTTTTAAAATTTAGTATTTAAATTTTTAAATTTTAAAATTTAAATTTTTATTAATTAAATTTTTAAAATTTATTATTTAAATATTTAAATTTTAAAATTTAAAGTTTTAATAATTAAATTTTTAAAATTTAGTATGTAAATTTTTAAAGTTTTAAATTTAAACTTTTAATAAATAAATTTTTAATATTTAATATGTGAATTTATTAAATTTAATATTTAAATTTTTAAAATTTTAAATTTAAACTTTTTATAAATAAATTTTTAAAATTTATTATTTAAATTTATAAAATTTTTTATTTAAATTTATAAAATTTAATATTTAAATTTTTAAAATTTAGTATTTAAATATTTAAATTTTAAAATTAAAAGTTTTAATAATTAAATTTTTAAAATTTAGTATTTAAATTTTTAAAATTTTAAATTTAAACTTTTATTAAATAAATTTTTAATATTTAATATTTAAATTTATAAATTTTAATATTTAAATTTTTAAAATTTATTATTTAAATTTATAAAATTTAATATTTAAATATTTAAAATTTATTATTTAAATTTATAAAATTTAAAGTTTTAATAATTAAATTTTTAAAGTTTAGTATTTAAATTTTTATAAATTTAAACTTTTAATATTTATTATTTAAATTTAATAAAATTTAATATTTAAATTTTTAAAATTTAGTATTTAAATTTTTAAATTTTAAAATTTAAAGTTTTATTAATTAAATATTTAAAATTTATTATTTAAATTTTTAAATTTTAAAATTTAAAGTTTTTATAATTAAATTTTTAAAATTTAGTATTTAAATTCTTAAATTTTAAAATTTAAAGTTTTAATAATTAAATTTTTAAAATTTAGTATGTAAATCTTTAAAGTTTTAAATTTAAACTTTTAATAAATAAATTTTTAATATTTAATATTTAAATTTATAAAATTTAATATTTAAATTTTTAAAATTTTAAATTTAAAATTTTAATAAATATATTTTTAAAATTTAATATTTAAATTTTTAAAATTTAGTATTTAAATTTTTAAAATTTAATATTTAAATTTTTAAAATTTAATATTTAAATTTTTAAATTTTAAAATTTAAATTTTTATTAATTAAATTTATAAAATTTATTATTTAAATTCTTAAATTTTAAAATTTAAAGTTTTAATAATTAAATTTTTAAAATTTAGTATGTAAATTTTTAAAGTTTTAAATTTAAACTTTTAATAAATAAATTTTTAATACTTAATATTTAAACTTATTAAATTTAATATTTGAATTTTTAAAATTTTAAATTTAAACTTTTTATAAATAAATTTTTAAAATTTATTATTTAAATTTTAAAATTTATTAATTTAAATTTATAAAATTTAATATTTAAATTTTTAAAATTTAGTATTTAAATTTTTAAAATTTTAAATTTAAAGTTTTATTAAATAAATTTTTAATATTTAATATTTAAATTTATAAATTTTAATATTTAAATATTTAAAATTTATTATTTAAATTTATAAAATTTAATATTTAAATTTTTAAAATTTAATATTTATATTTTTAAATTATAAAATTTAAAGTTTTAATAATTAAATTTTTAAAATTTAGTTTTTAAATTTTTAAAATTTTAAATTTAAAATTTTAATAATTAAATTTTTAAAATTTATTATTTAAATTTATAAAATTTAATATTTAAATTTTAAAAATTTTAAATTTAAAGTTTTAATAAATAAATTTTTAAAATTTATTATTTAAAATTATAAAATTTAATATTTAAATTTTTAAATTATAAAATTTAAAGTTTTAACAATTAAATTTTTAAAATTTTAAATTTAAAATTTTTATAACTAAATTTTTAAAATTTATTATTTAAATTTATAAAATTTAATATTTAAATTTTAAAAATTTTAAATTTAAAGTTTTAATAAATAAATTTTTAATATTTATTATTTAAATTTATAAAATTTAATATTTAAATTTTAAAAATTTTAAATTTAAAGTTTTAATAAATAAATTTTTAAAATTTATTATTTAAATTTATAAAATTTAATATTTAAATTTTTAAAATTTAATATTTAAATTTTTAAATTTTAAAATTTAAAGTTTTAATAATTAAATTTTTAAAGTTTAGTATTTAAATTTTTATAATTTTAAATTTAAACTTTTAATAAATAAATTTTTAATATTTATTATTTAAACTTATAAAATTTAATATTTAAATTTTTAAAATTTAGTATTTAAATTTTTAAATTTTAAAATTTAAATTTTTATTAATTAAATTTTTAAAATTTATTATTTAAATTTTTAAATTTTAAAATTTAAAGTTTTAATAATTAATTTTTTAAAATTTAGTATGTAAATTTAAAAAAATTTAATATTTAAATTTTTAAAATTTAGTATTTAAATTTTTAAATTTTAAAATTTAAATTTTTATTAATTAAATTTTTAAAATTTATTATTTAAATTTTTAAATTTTAAAATTTAAATTTTAATAATTAAATTTTTAAAATTTAGTATCTAAATTTTTAAAGATTTAAATTTAAACTTTTAATAAATAAATTTTTAATATTTATTATTTAAATTTATTAAATATAATATTTAAATTTTTAAAATTTTAAATTTAAACTTTTTATAAATAAATTTTTAAAATTTATTATTTAAATTTATAAAATTTATTATTTAAATTTATAAAATTTAATATTTAAATTTTTAAAATTTAGTATTTAAATTTTTAAATTTTAAATTTTAAATTTTTATTAATTAAATTTTTAAAATTTATTATTTAAATTTATAAAATTTAATATTTAAATTTTAAAAATTTTAAATTTAAAGTTTTAATAAATAAATTTTTAATATTTATTATTTAAATTTATAAAATTTAATATTTAAATTTTAAAAATTTTAAATTTAAAGTTTTAATAAATAAATTTTTAAAATTTATTATTTAAATTTATAAAATTTAATATTTAAATTTTTAAAATTTATTATTTAAATTTATAAAATTTAATATTTAAATTTTTAAAATTTAGTATTTAAATTTTTAAATTTTAAAATTTAAATTTTTATTAATTAAATTTTTAAAATTTATTATTTAAATTTTTAAATTTTAAAATTTAAAGTTTTAATAATTAAATTTTTAAAATTTAGTATGTAAATTTTTAAAGTTTTAAATTAAAACTTTTAATAAATAAATTTTTAATATTTAATATTAAAATTTTTATAATTTTAAATTTAAACTTTTAATAAATAAATTTTTAATATTTATTATTTAAATTTAAAAAAAATTAATATTTAAATGTTTAAAATTTAGTATTTAAATTTTTAAATTTTAAAATTTAAATTTTTATTAATTAAATTTTTAAAATTTATTATTTAAATTTTTAAATTTTAAAATTTAAATTTTAATAATTAAATTTTTAAAATTTAGTATCTAAATTTTTAAAGATTTAAATTTATACTTTTAATAAATAAATTTTTAATATTTATTATTTAAATTTATTAAATATAATATTTAAATTTTTAAAATTTTAAAATTAAACTTTTTATAAATAAATTTTTAAAATTTATTATTTAAATTTATAAAATTTATTATTTAAATTTATAAAATTTAATTTTTAAATTTTTAAAATTTAGTATTTAAATTTTTAAATTTTAAATTTTAAATTTTTATTAATTAAATTTTTAAAATTTATTATTTAAATTTTTAAATTTTAAAATTTAAAGTTTTAAATTTTAAAATTTAAAGTTGTAATAATTAAATTTTTAAAATTTGGTATTTAAATTTTTAAAATTTTAAATTTAAACTTTTATTAAATAAATTTTTAATATTTAATATTTAAATTTATAAAATTTAATATTTAAATTTTTAAAATTTATTATTTAAATTTATAAAATATAATATTTAAATTTTTAAAATTTAGCATTTAAATTTCTAAAATTTTAAATTTAAAGTTTTAATAAATAAATTTTTAATATTTATTATTTAAATTTATAAAATTTAATATTTAAATTTTTAAAATTTAGTATTTAAATTTTTAAATTTTAAAATTTAAATTTTTATTAATTAAATTTTTAAAATTTATTATTTAAATTTTTAAATTTTAAAATTTAAAGTTTTAATAATTAAATTTTTAAAATTTAGTATGTAAATTTTTAAAGTTTTTAAATTTAAACTTTTAATAAATAAATTTTTAATATTTAATATGTAAATTTATTAAATTTAATATTTAAATTTTTAAAATTTTAAATTTAAACTTTTTATAAATAAATTTTTAAAATTTGTTATTTAAATTTATAAAATTTTTTATTTAAATTTATAAAATTTAATATTTAAATTTTTAAAATTTAGTATTTAAATTTTTAAATTTTAAATTTTAAATTTTTATTAATTAGATTTTTAAAATTTATTATTTAAATTTTTAAATTTTAAAATTAAAAGTTTTAATAATTAAATTTTTAAAATTTAGTATTTAAATTTTTAAAATTTTAAATTTAAACTTTCATTAAATAAATTTTTAATATTTAATATTTAAATTTATAAATTTTAATATTTAAATCTTTAAAATTTATTATTTAATTTTATAAAATTTAATATTTAAATATTTAAAATTTATTATTTAAATTTATAAAATTTAAAGTTTTAATAATTAAATTTTTAAAGTTTAGTATTTAAATTTTTATAATTTTAAATTTAAACTTTTAATAAATAAACTTTTAATATTTATTATTTAAATTTAATAAAATTTAATATTTAAATTTTTAAAATTTAGTATTTAAATTTTTAAATTTTAAAATTTAAAGTTTTATTAATTAAATATTTAAAATTTATTATTTAAATTTTTAAATTTTAAAATTTAAAGTTTTTATAATTAAATTTTTAAAATTTAGTATTTAAATTCTTAAATTTTAAAATTTAAAGTTTTAATAATTAAATTTTTAAAATTTAGTATGTAAATTTTTAAAGTTTTAAATTTAAACTTTTAATAAATAAATCTTTAATATTTAATATTTAAATTTATAAAATTTAATATTTAAATTTTTAAAATTTTAAATTTAAAATTTTAATAAATATATTTTTAAAATTTAATATTTAAATTTTTAAAATTTAGTATTTAAATTTTTAAAATTTAATATTTAAATTTTTAAAATTCAGTATTTAAATTTTTAAATTTTAAAATTTAAATTTTTATTAATTATATTTTTAAAATTTATTATTTAAATTCTTAAATTTTAAAATTTAAAGTTTTAATAATTAAATTTTTAAAATTTAGTATGTAAATTTTTAAAGTTTTAAATTTAAACTTTTAATAAATAAATTTTTAATACTTAATATTTAAACTTATTAAATTTAATATTTAAATTTTTAAAATTTTAAATTTAAACTTTTTATAAATAAATTTTTAAAATTTATAAAATTTTTTATTTAAATTTATAAAATTTAATATTTAAATTTTTAAAATTTAGTATTTAAATTTTTAAATTTTAAATTTTAAATTTTTATTAATTAAATTTTTAAATTTTATTATTTAAATTAATAAATTTCAAAATTTAAAGTTTTAATAATTAAATTTTTAAAATTTAGTATTTAAATTTTTAAAATTTTAAATTTAAACTTTTATTAAATAAATTTTTAATATTTAATATTTAAATTTATAAATTTTAATATTTAAATTTTTAAAATTTTTTATTTAAATTTAAAAAATTTAATATTTAAATTTTTAAAATTTAATATTTATATTTTTAAATTTTAAAATTTAAAGTTTTAATAATTAAATTTTTAAAATTTAGTTTTTAAATTTTTAAAATTTTAAATTTAAAATTTTAATAATTAAATTTTTAAAATTTATTATTTAAATTTATAAAATTTAATATTTAAATTTTAAAAATTTTAAATTTAAAGTTTTAATAAATAAATTTTTAAAATTTATTATTTAAATTTTTAAATTATAAAATTTAAAGTTTTAACAATTAAATTTTTAAAATTTTAAATTTAAAATTTTAATAACTAAATTTTTAAAATTTATTATTTAAATTTATAAAATTTAATATTTAAATTTTAAAAATTTTAAATTTAAAGTTTTAATAAATAAATTTTTAATATTTATTATTTAAATTTATAAAATTTAATATTTAAATTTTAAAAATTTTAAATTTAATGTTTTAATAAATAAATTTTTAAAATTTATTATTTAAATTTATAAAATTTAATATTTAAATTTTTAAAATTTAATATTTAAATTTTTAAATTTTAAAATTTAAAGTTTTAATAATTAAATTTTTAAAATTTATTATTTAAATTTTTAAATTTTAAAATTTAAATTTTAATAATTAAATTTTTAAAATTTAGTATCTAAATTTTTAAAGATTTAAATTTAAACTTTTAATAAATAAATTTTTAATATTTATAATTTAAATTTATTAAATATAATATTTAAATTTTTAAAATTTTAAATTTAAACTTTTTATAAATAAATTTTTAAAATTTATTATTTAGATTTATAAAATTTATTATTTAAATTTATAAAATTTAATATTTAAATTTTTAAAATTTAGTATTTAAATTTTTAAATTTTAAATTTTAAATTTTTATTAATTAAATTTTTAAAATTTATTATTTAAATTTTTAAATTTTAAAATTTAAAGTTTTAAATTTTAAAATTTAAAGTTGTAATAATTAAATTTTTAAAATTTGGTATTTAAATTTTTAAAATTTTAAATTTAAACTTTTATTAAATAAATTTTTAATATTTAATATTTAAATTTATAAAATTTAATATTTAAATTTTTAAAATTTTAAATTTAAAATTTTAATAAATATATTTTTAAAATTTAATATTTAAATTTTTAAAATTTAGTATTTAAATTTTTAAAATTTAATATTTAAATTTTTAAAATTTAGTATTTAAATTTTTAAATTTTAAAATTTAAATTTTTATTAATTATATTTTTAAAATTTATTATTTAAATTCTTAAATTTTAAAATTTAAAGTTTTAATAATTAAATTTTTAAAATTTAGTATGTAAATTTTTAAAGTTTTAAATTTAAACTTTTAATAAATAAATTTTTAATACTTAATATTTAAACTTATTAAATTTAATATTTAAATATTTAAAATTTTAAATTTAAACTTTTTATAAATAAATTTTTAAAATTTATAAAATTTTTTATTTAAATTTATAAAATTTAATATTTAAATTTTTAAAATTTAGTATTTAAATTTTTAAATTTTAAATTTTAAATTTTTATTAATTAAATTTTTAAATTTTATTATTTAAATTAATAAATTTCAAAATTTAAAGTTTTAATAATTAAATTTTTAAAATTTAGTATTTATATTTTTAAAATTTTAAATTTAAACTTTTATTAAATAAATTTTTAATATTTAATATTTAAATTTATAAATTTTAATATTTAAATTTTTAAAATTTTTTATTTAAATTTAAAAAATTTAATATTTAAATTTTTAAAATTTAATATTTATATTTTTAAATTTTAAAATTTAAAGTTTTAATAATTAAATTTTTAAAATTTAGTTTTTAAATTTTTAAAATTTTAAATTTAAAATTTAAATAATTAAATTTTTAAAATTTATTATTTAAATTTATAAAATTTAATATTTAAATTTTAAAAATTTTAAATTTAAAGTTTTAATAAATAAATTTTTAAAATTTATTATTTAAATTTTTAAATTATAAAATTTAAAGTTTTAACAATTAAATTTTTAAAATTTTAAATTTAAAATTTTAATAACTAAATTTTTAAAATTTATTATTTAAATTTATAAAATTTAATATTTAAATTTTAAAAATTTTAAATTTAAAGTTTTAATAAATAAACTTTTAATATTTATTATTTAAATTTATAAAATTTAATATTTAAATTTTAAAAATTTTAAATTTAAAGTTTTAATAAATAAATTTTTAAAATTTATTATTTAAATTTATAAAATTTAATATTTAAATTTTTAAAATTTAATATTTAAATTTTTAAATTTTAAAATTTAAAGTTTTAATAATTAAATTTTTAAAATTTATTATTTAAATTTTTAAATTTTAAAATTTAAATTTTAATAATTAAATTTTTAAAATTTAGTATCTAAATTTTTAAAGATTTAAATTTAAACTTTTAATAAATAAATTTTTAATATTTATAATTTAAATTTATTAAATATAATATTTAAATTTTTAAAATTTTAAATTTAAACTTTTTATAAATAAATTTTTAAAATTTATTATTTAAATTTATAAAATTTAATATTTAAATTTTTAAAATTTAGTATTTAAATTTTTAAATTTTAAATTTTAAATTTTTATTAATTAAATTTTTAAAATTTATTATTTAAATTTTTAAATTTTAAAATTTAAAGTTTTAAATTTTAAAATTTAAAGTTGTAATAATTAAATTTTTAAAATTTGGTATTTAAATTTTTAAAATTTTAAATTTAAACTTTTATTAAGTAAATTTTTAATATTTAATATTTAAATTTATAAAATTTAATATTTAAATTTTTAAAATTTATTATTTAAATTTATAAAATATAATATTTAAATTTTTAAAATTTAGCATTTAAATTTCTAAAATTTAAAAATTTAAAGTTTTAATAAATAAATTTTTAATATTTATTATTTAAATTTATAAAATTTAATATTTAAATTTTTAAAATTTAGTATTTAAATTTTTAAATTTTAAAATTTAAATTTTTATTAATTAAATTTTTAAAATTTATTATTTAAATTTTTAAATTTTAAAATTTAAAGTTTTAATAATTAAATTTTTAAAATTTAGTATGTAAATTTTTAAAGTTTTAAATTTAAACTTTTAATAAATAAATTTTTAATATTTAATATGTAAATTTATTAAATTTAATATTTAAATTTTTAAAATTTTAAATTTAAACTTTTTATAAATAAATTTTTAAAATTTTTTATTTAAATTTATAAAATTTTTTATTTAAATTTATAAAATTTAATATTTAAATTTTTAAAATTTAGTATTTAAATTTTTAAATTTTAAATTTTAAATTTTTATTAATTAAAATTTTTAAAATTTATTATTTAAATTTTTAAATTTTAAAATTAAAAGTTTTAATAATTAAATTTTTAAAATTTAGTATTTAAATTTTTAAAATTTTAAATTTAAACTTTTATTAAATAAATTTTTAATATTTAATATTTAAATTTATAAATTTTAATATTTAAATTTTTAAAATTTATTATTTAAATTTATAAAATTTAATATTTAAATATTTAAAATTTATTATTTAAATTTATAAAATTTAAAGTTTTAATAATTAAATTTTTAAAGTTTAGTATTTAAATTTTTATAATTTTAAATTTAAACTTTTAATAAATAAACTTTTAATATTTATTATTTAAATTTAATAAAATTTAATATTTAAATTCTTAAAATTTAGTATTTAAATTTTTAAATTTTAAAATTTAAAGTTTTAATAATTAAATATTTAAAATTTATTATTTAAATTTTTAAATTTTAAAATTTAAAGTTTTTATAATTAAATTTTTAAAATTTAGTATTTAAATTTTTAAAATTTTAATTTTAAAGTTTTAATAATTATATTTTTAAAATTTATTATTTAAATTTATAAAAATTAATATTTAAATTTTTAAAATTTAGCATTTAAATTTCTAAAATTTTATATTTAAAGTTTTAATAATTAAATTTTTAAAATTTATTATTTAAATTTTTAAATTTTAAAATTTAAAGTTTTAATAATTAAATTTTTAAAGTTTAGTATTTAAAATGTTAAAATTTTAAATTTAAACTTTTAATAAATAAATTTTTAATATTTATTATTTAAATTTATAAAGTTTAATATTTAAATTTAAAAAATTTTAAATTTAAAGTTTTAATAAATAAATTTTTAATATTTAATATTTAAATTTATAAAATTTAATATTTAAATTTTAAAAATTTTAAATTTAAAGTTTTAATAAATAAATTTTTAAAATTTATTATTTAAATTTATAAAATTTAATATTTAAATTTTTAAAATTTAGTATTTAAATTTTTAAATTTTAAAATTTAAAGTTTTAGTAATTAAATTTATAAAATTTAGTATTTAAATTTTTAAAATTTTAAATTTAAACTTTTAATAAATAAATTTTTAATATTTAATATTTAAATTTATAAAATTTAATATTTAAATTTTTAAAATTTTAAATTTAAAATTTTAATAAATATATTTTTAAAATTTAATATTTAAATTTTTAAAATTTAGTATTTAAATTTTTAAATTAAAATTTAAAATTTTTATAATTAAATTTTTAAAATTTAGTATTTAAATTTTTAAAATTTTAAATTTAAAGTTTTAATAAATAAATTTTTAATATTTAATATTTAAATTTATAAAATTTAATATTTAAATTTTTAAAATTTAGTATTTAAATTTTTAAATTAAAATTTAAAATTTTTATAATTAAATTTTTAAAATTTAGTATTTAAATTTTTAAAATTTTAAATTTAAAGTTTTAATAATTAAATTTTTAAAATTTATTATTTAAATTTTTAAATTTTAAAATTTAAAGTTTTAATAATTAAATTTTTAAAGTTTAGTTTTTAAAATGTTAAAATTTTAAATTTAAAGTTTTAATAAATAAATTTTTAATATTTAATATTTAAATTTATAAAATTTAATATTTAAATTTTTAAAATTTAGTATTTAAATTTTTAAATTATAAATTTTAAATTTTTATTAATTAAATTTTTAAATTTTATTATTTAAATTAATAAATTTTAAAATTTAAAGTTTTAATAATTAAATTTTTAAAATTTGGTATTTAAATTTTTAAAATTTTAAATTTAAACTTTTATTAAATAAATTTTTAATATTTAATATTTAAATTTATAAATTTTAATATTTAAATTTTTAAAATTTATTATTTAAATTTATAAAATTTAATATTTAAATTTTTAAAATTTAATATTTATATTTTTAAATTTTAAAATTTAATGTTTTAATAATTAAATTTTTAAAATTTAGTATTTAAATTTTTAAAATTTTAAATTTAATATTTTAATAATTAAATTTTTAAAATTTATTATTTAAATTTATAAAATTTAATATTTAAATTTTAAAAATTTTAAATTTAAAGTTTTAATAAATAAATGTTTAAAATTTATTATTTAAATTTATAAAATTTAATATTTAAATTTTTAAATTATAAAATTTAAAGTTTTAACAATTAAATTTTTAAAATTTTAAATTTAAAATTTTAATAACTAAATTTTTAAAATTTATTATTTAAATTTATAAAATTTAATATTTAAATTTTAAAAATTTTAAATTTAAAGTTTTAATAAATAAATTTTTAATATTTATTATTTAAATTTATAAAATTTAATATTTAAATTTTAAAAATTTTAAATTAAAAGTTTTAATAAATAAATTTTTAAAATTTATTATTTAAATTTATAAAATTTAATATTTAAATTTTTAAAATTTAGTATTTAAATGTTTAAATTTTAAAATTTAAAGTTTTAATAATTAAATTTTTAAAATTTAGTGGGTAAATTTAAAAAAATTTAATATTTAAATTTTTAAAATTTAGTATTTAAATTTTTAAATTTTAAAATTTAAATTTTTATTAATTAAATTTTTAAAATTAATTATTTAAATTTTTAAATTTTAAAATTTAAATTTTAATAATTAAATTTTTAAAGTTTAGTATCTAAATTTTTAAAGATTTAAATTTAAACTTTTAATAAATAAATTTTTAATATTTATTATTTAAATTTATTAAATATAATATTTAAATTTTTAAAATTTTAAATTTAAACTTTTTATAAATAAAATTTTTAAAATTTATTATTTAAATCTATAAAATTTATTATTTAAATTTATAAAATTTAATATTTAAATTTTTAAAATTTAGTATTTAAATTTTTAAATTTTAAATTTTAGATTTTTATTAATTAAATTTTTAAAATTTATTATTTAAATTTTTAAATTTTAAAATTTAAAGTTTTAAATTTTAAAATTTAAAGTTGTAATAATTAAATTTTTAAAATTTGGTATTTAAATTTTTAAAATTTTAAATTTAAACTTTTATTAAATAAATTTTTAATATTTATTATTTAAATTTATAAAATTTAATATTTAAATTTTTAAAATTTATTATTTAAATTTATAAAATATAATATTTAAATTTTTAAAATTTAGCATTTAAATTTCTAAAATTTTAAATTTAAAGTTTTAATAAATAAATTTTTAATATGTATTATTTAAATTTATAAAAATTAATATTTAAATTTTTAAAATTTAATATTTAAATTTTAAAAATTTTAAATTTAAAGTTTTAATAAATAAATTTTTAATATTTATTATTTAAATTTATAAAATTTAATATTTAAATTTTAAAAATTTTAAATTAAAAGTTTTAATAAATAAATTTTTAAAATTTATTATTTAAATTTATAAAATTTAATATTTAAATTTTTAAAATTTAGTATTTAAATGTTTAAATTTTAAAATTTAAAGTTTTAATAATTAAATTTTTAAAATTTAGTGGGTAAATTTAAAAAAATTTAATATTTAAATTTTTAAAATTTAGTATTTAAATTTTTAAATTTTAAAATTTAAATTTTTATTAATTAAATTTTTAAAATTAATTATTTAAATTTTTAAATTTTAAAATTTAAATTTTAATAATTAAATTTTTAAAATTTAGTATCTAAATTTTTAAAGATTTAAATTTAAACTTTTAATAAATAAATTTTTAATATTTATTATTTAAATTTATTAAATATAATATTTAAATTTTTAAAATTTTAAATTTAAACTTTTTATAAATAAAATTTTTAAAATTTATTATTTAAATCTATAAAATTTATTATTTAAATTTATAAAATTTAATATTTAAATTTTTAAAATTTAGTATTTAAATTTTTAAATTTTAAATTTTAGATTTTTATTAATTAAATTTTTAAAATTTATTATTTAAATTTTTAAATTTTAAAATTTAAAGTTTTAAATTTTAAAATTTAAAGTTGTAATAATTAAATTTTTAAAATTTGGTATTTAAATTTTTAAAATTTTAAATTTAAACTTTTATTAAATAAATTTTTAATATTTATTATTTAAATTTATAAAATTTAATATTTAAATTTTTAAAATTTATTATTTAAATTTATAAAATATAATATTTAAATTTTTAAAATTTAGCATTTAAATTTCTAAAATTTTAAATTTAAAGTTTTAATAAATAAATTTTTAATATGTATTATTTAAATTTATAAAAATTAATATTTAAATTTTTAAAATTTAGTATTTAAATTTTTAAATTTAAATTTTTATTAATAAAATTTTTAAAATTTATTATTTAAATTTTTAAATTTTAAAATTTAAAGTTTTAATAATTAAATTTTTAAAATTTAGTATGTAAATTTTTAAAGTTTTAAATTTAAACTTTTAATAAATAAATTTTTAATATTTAATATGTAAATTTGTTAAATTTAATATTTAAATTTTAAAAATTTTAAATTAAAAGTTTTAATAAATAAATTTTTAAAATTTATTATTTAAATTTATAAAATTTAATATTTAAATTTTTAAAATTTAGTATTTAAATGTTTAAATTTTAAAATTTAAAGTTTTAATAATTAAATTTTTAAAATTTAGTGGGTAAATTTAAAAAAATTTAATATTTAAATTTTTAAAATTTAGTATTTAAATTTTTAAATTTTAAAATTTAAATTTTTATTAATTAAATTTTTAAAATTAATTATTTAAATTTTTAAATTTTAAAATTTAAATTTTAATAATTAAATTTTTAAAATTTAGTATCTAAATTTTTAAAGATTTAAATTTAAACTTTTAATAAATAAATTTTTAATATTTATTATTTAAATTTATTAAATATAATATTTAAATTTTTAAAATTTTAAATTTAAACTTTTTATAAATAAAATTTTTAAAATTTATTATTTAAATCTATAAAATTTATTATTTAAATTTATAAAATTTAATATTTAAATTTTTAAAATTTAGTATTTAAATTTTTAAATTTTAAATTTTAGATTTTTATTAATTAAATTTTTAAAATTTATTATTTAAATTTTTAAATTTTAAAATTTAAAGTTTTAAATTTTAAAATTTAAAGTTGTAATAATTAAATTTTTAAAATTTGGTATTTAAATTTTTAAAATTTTAAATTTAAACTTTTATTAAATAAATTTTTAATATTTATTATTTAAATTTATAAAATTTAATATTTAAATTTTTAAAATTTATTATTTAAATTTATAAAATATAATATTTAAATTTTTAAAATTTAGCATTTAAATTTCTAAAATTTTAAATTTAAAGTTTTAATAAATAAATTTTTAATATGTATTATTTAAATTTATAAAAATTAATATTTAAATTTTTAAAATTTAGTATTTAAATTTTTAAATTTTAAAATTTAAATTTTTATTAATTAAATTTTTAAAATTTATTATTTAAATTTTTAAATTTTAAAATTTAAAGTTTTAATAATTAAATTTTTAAAATTTAGTATGTAAATTTTTAAAGTTTTAAATTTAAACTTTTAATAAATAAATTTTTAATATTTAATATGTAAATTTGTTAAATTTAATATTTAAATTTTTAAAATTTTAAATTTAAACTTTTTATAAATAAATTTTTAAAATTTATTATTGAAATTTATAAAATTTTTTATTTAAATTTATAAAAATTAATATTTAAATTTTTAAAATTTAGTATTTAAATTTTTAAATTTTAAATTTTAAATTTTTATTAATTAAATTTTTAAAATTTATTATTTAAATTTTTTAATTTTAAAATTAAAAGTTTTAATAATTAAATTTTTAAAATTTAGTATTTAAATTTTTAAAATTTTAAATTTAAACTTTTATTAAATAAATTTTTAATATTTAATATTTAAACTTATAAATTTTAATATTTAAATTTTTAAAATTTATTATTTAAATTTATAAAATTTAATATTTAAATATTTAAAATTTATTATTTAAATTTATAAAATTTAAAGTTTTAATAATTAAATTTTTAAAGTTTAGTATTTAAATTTTTATAATTTTAAATTTAAACTTTTAATAAATAAACTTTTAATATTTATTATTTAAATTTAAAAAAATTTAATATTTAAATTTTTAAAATTTAGTATTTAAATTTTTAAATTTTAAAATTTAAAGTTTTATTAATTAAATATTTAAAATTTATTATTTAAATTTTTAAATTTTAAAATTTAAAGTTTTTATAATTAAATTTTTAAAATTTAGTATTTAAATTTTTAAAATTTTAATTTTAAAGTTTTAATAATTATATTTTTAAAATTTATTATTTAAATTTATAAAAATTAATATTTAAATTTTTAAAATTTAGCATTTAAATTTCTAAAATTTTAAATTTAAAGTTTTAATAATTAAATTTTTAAAATTTATTATTTAAATTTTTAAATTTTAAAATTTAAAGTTTTAATAATTAAATTTTTAAAGTTTAGTATTTAAAATGTTAAAATTTTAAATTTAAACTTTTAATAAATAAATTTTTAATATTTATTATTTAAATTTATAAAATTTAATATTTAAATTTTTAAAATTTTAAATTTAATATTTTAATAAATATATTTTTAAAATTTAATATTTAAATTTTTAAAATTTAGTATTTAAATTTTTAAATTTTAAAATTTAAATTTTTATTAATTAAATTTTTAAAATTTATTATTTAAATTCTTAAATTTTAAAATTTAAAGTTTTAATAATTAAATTTTTAAAATTTAGTATGTAAGTTTTTAAAATTTTAAATTTAAACTTTTAATAAATAAATTTTTAATACTTAATATTTAAACTTATTAAATTTAATATTTAAATTTTTAAAATTTTAAATTTAAACTTTTTATAAATAAATTTTTAAAATTTATTATTTAAATTTATAAAATTTTTTATTTAAATTTATAAAATTTAATATTTAAATTTTTAAAATTTAGTATTTAAATTTTTAAATTTTAAATTTTTATTAATTAAATTTTTAAATTTTATTATTTAAATTAATAAATTTTAAAATTTAAAGTTTTAATAATTAAATTTTTAAAATTTAGTATTTAAATTTTTAAAATTTTAAATTTAAACTTTTATTAAATAAATTTTTAATATTTAATATTTAAATTTATAAATTTTAATATTTAAATTTTTAAAATTTTAAATTTAAAATTTTAATAAATATATTTTTAAAATTTAATATTTAAATTTTTAAAATTTAGTATTTAAATTTTTAAATTAAAATTTAAAGTTTTTATAATTAAATTTTTAAAATTTAGTATTTAAATTTTTAAAATTTTAAATTTAAAGTTTTAATAAATAAATTTTTAATATTTAATATTTAAATTTATAAAATTTAATATTTAAATTTTTAAAATTTAGTATTTAAATTTTTAAATTTTAAAATTTAAAGTTTTAGTAATTAAATTTATAAAATTTAGTATTTAAATTTTTAAAATTTTAAATTTAAACTTTTAATAAATAAATTTTTAATATTTAATATTTAAATTTTTAAAATTTTAAATTTAAAATTTTAATAAATATATTTTTAAAATTTAATATTTAAATTTTTAAAATTTAGTATTTAAATTTTTAAATTAAAATTTAAAGTTTTTATAATTAAATTTTTAAAATTTAGTATTTAAATTTTTAAAATTTTAAATTTAAAGTTTTAATAAATAAATTTTTAATATTTAATATTTAAATTTATAAAATTTAATATTTAAATTTTTAAAATTTAGTATTTAAATTTTTAAATTAAAATTTAAAGTTTTTATAATTAAATTTTTAAAATTTAGTATTTAAATTTTTAAAATTTTAAATTTAAAGTTTTAATAATTAAATTTTTAAAATTTATTATTTAAATTTTTAAATTTTAAAATTTAAAGTTTTAATAATTAAATTTTTAAAGTTTAGTATTTAAAATGTTAAAATTTTAAATTTAAAGTTTTAATAAATAAATTTTTAATATTTAATATTTAAATTTATAAAATTTAATATTTAAATTTTTAAAATTTAGTATTTAAATTTTTAAATTATAAATTTTAAATTTTTATTAATTAAATTTTTAAATTTTATTATTTAAATTAATAAATTTTAAAATTTAAAGTTTTAATAATTAAATTTTTAAAATTTGGTATTTAAATTTTTAAAATTTTAAATTTAAACTTTTATTAAATAAATTTTTAATATTTAATATTTAAATTTATAAATTTTAATATTTAAATTTTTAAAATTTATTATTTAAATTTATAAAATTTAATATTTAAATTTTTAAAATTTAATATTTATATTTTTAAATTTTAAAATTTAAAGTTTTAATAATTAAATTTTTAAAATTTAGTATTTAAATTTTTAAAATTTTAAATTTAATATTTTAATAATTAAATTTTTAAAATTTATTATTTAAATTTATAAAATTTAATATTTAAATTTTAAAAATTTTAAATTTAAAGTTTTAATAAATAAATGTTTAAAATTTATTATTTAAATTTATAAAATTTAATATTTAAATTTTTAAATTATAAAATTTAAAGTTTTAACAATTAAATTTTTAAAATTTTAAATTTAAAATTTTAATAACTAAATTTTTAAAATTTATTATTTAAATTTATAAAATTTAATATTTAAATTTTAAAAATTTTAAATTTAAAGTTTTAATAAATAAATTTTTAATATTTATTATTTAAATTTATAAAATTTAATATTTAAATTTTAAAAATTTTAAATTAAAAGTTTTAATAAATAAATTTTTAAAATTTATTATTTAAATTTATAAAATTTAATATTTAAATTTTTAAAATTTAGTATTTAAATGTTTAAATTTTAAAATTTAAAGTTTTAATAATTAAATTTTTAAAATTTAGTGGGTAAATTTAAAAAAATTTAATATTTAAATTTTTAAAATTTAGTATTTAAATTTTTAAATTTTAAAATTTAAATTTTTATTAATTAAATTTTTAAAATTAATTATTTAAATTTTTAAATTTTAAAATTTAAATTTTAATAATTAAATTTTTAAAATTTAGTATCTAAATTTTTAAAGATTTAAATTTAAACTTTTAATAAATAAATTTTTAATATTTATTATTTAAATTTATTAAATATAATATTTAAATTTTTAAAATTTTAAATTTAAACTTTTTATAAATAAAATTTTTAAAATTTATTATTTAAATCTATAAAATTTATTATTTAAATTTATAAAATTTAATATTTAAATTTTTAAAATTTAGTATTTAAATTTTTAAATTTTAAATTTTAGATTTTTATTAATTAAATTTTTAAAATTTATTATTTAAATTTTTAAATTTTAAAATTTAAAGTTTTAAATTTTAAAATTTAAAGTTGTAATAATTAAATTTTTAAAATTTGGTATTTAAATTTTTAAAATTTTAAATTTAAACTTTTATTAAATAAATTTTTAATATTTATTATTTAAATTTATAAAATTTAATATTTAAATTTTTAAAATTTATTATTTAAATTTATAAAATATAATATTTAAATTTTTAAAATTTAGCATTTAAATTTCTAAAATTTTAAATTTAAAGTTTTAATAAATAAATTTTTAATATGTATTATTTAAATTTATAAAAATTAATATTTAAATTTTTAAAATTTAGTATTTAAATTTTTAAATTTTAAAATTTAAATTTTTATTAATTAAATTTTTAAAATTTATTATTTAAATTTTTAAATTTTAAAATTTAAAGTTTTAATAATTAAATTTTTAAAATTTAGTATGTAAATTTTTAAAGTTTTAAATTTAAACTTTTAATAAATAAATTTTTAATATTTAATATGTAAATTTGTTAAATTTAATATTTAAATTTTTAAAATTTTAAATTTAAACTTTTTATAAATAAATTTTTAAAATTTTTTATTGAAATTTATAAAATTTTTTATTTAAATTTATAAAAATTAATATTTAAATTTTTAAAATTTAGTATTTAAATTTTTAAATTTTAAATTTTAAATTTTTATTAATTAAATTTTTAAAATTTATTATTTAAATTTTTTAATTTTAAAATTAAAAGTTTTAATAATTAAATTTTTAAAATTTAGTATTTAAATTTTTAAAATTTTAAATTTAAACTTTTATTAAATAAATTTTTAATATTTAATATTTAAATTTATAAATTTTAATATTTAAATTTTTAAAATTTATTATTTAAATTTATAAAATTTAATATTTAAATATTTAAAATTTATTATTTAAATTTATAAAATTTAAAGTTTTAATAATTAAATTTTTAAAGTTTAGTATTTAAATTTTTATAATTTTAAATTTAAACTTTTAATAAATAAACTTTTAATATTTATTATTTAAATTTAAAAAAATTTAATATTTAAATTTTTAAAATTTAGTATTTAAATTTTTAAATTTTAAAATTTAAAGTTTTATTAATTAAATATTTAAAATTTATTATTTAAATTTTTAAATTTTAAAATTTAAAGTTTTTATAATTAAATTTTTAAAATTTAGTATTTAAATTTCTAAAATTTTAAATTTAAAGTTTTAATAATTAAATTTTTAAAATTTATTATTTAAATTTTTAAATTTTAAAATTTAAAGTTTTAATAATTAAATTTTTAAAGTTTAGTATTTAAAATGTTAAAATTTTAAATTTAAACTTTTAATAAATAAATTTTTAATATTTATTATTTAAATTTATAAAATTTAATATTTAAATTTTTAAAATTTTAAATTTAAAATTTTAATAAATATATTTTTAAAATTTAATATTTAAATTTTTAAAATTTAGTATTTAAATTTTTAAATTTTATAATTTAAATTTTTATTAATTAAATTTTTAAAATTTATTATTTAAATTCTTAAATTTTAAAATTTAAAGTTTTAATAATTAAATTTTTAAAATTTAGTATGTAAATTTTTAAAGTTTTAAATTTAAACTTTTAATAAATAAATTTTTAATACTTAATATTTAAACTTATTAAATTTAATATTTAAATTTTTAAAATTTTAAATTTAAACTTTTTATAAATAAATTTTTAAAATTTATTATTTAAATTTATAAAATTTTTTATTTAAATTTATAAAATTTAATATTTAAATTTTTAAAATTTAGTATTTAAATTTTTAAATTTTAAATTTTAAATTTTTATTAATTAAATTTTTAAATTTTATTATTTAAATTAATAAATTTTAAAATTTAAAGTTTTAATAATTAAATTTTTAAAATTTAGTATTTAAATTTTTAAAATTTTAAATTTAATATTTTAATAATTAAATTTTTAAAATTTATTATTTAAATTTATAAAATTTAATATTTAAATTTTAAAAATTTTAAATTTAAAGTTTTAATAAATAAATTTTTAAAATTTATTATTTAAATTTATAAAATTTAATATTTAAATTTTTAAATTATAAAATTTAAAGTTTTAACAATTAAATTTTTAAAATTTTAAATTTAAAATTTTAATAACTAAATTTTTAAAATTTATTATTTAAATTTATAAAATTTAATATTTAAATTTTAAAAATTTTAAATTTAAAGTATTAATAAATAAATTTTTAATATTTATTATTTAAATTTATAAAATTTAATATTTAAATTTTAAAAATTTTAAATTAAAAGTTTTAATAAATAAATTTTTAAAATTTATTATTTAAATTTATAAAATTTAATATTTAAATTTTTAAAATTTAGTATTTAAATTTTTAAATTTTAAAATTTAAAGTTTTAATAATTAAATTTTTAAAATTTAGTAGGTAAATTTAAAAAAATTTAATATTTAAATTTTTAAAATTTAGTATTTAAATTTTTAAATTTTAAAATTTAAATTTTTATTAATTAAATTTTTAAAATTAATTATTTAAATTTTTAAATTTTAAAATTTAAATTTTAATAATTAAATTTTTAAAATTTAGTATCTAAATTTTTAAAGATTTAAATT
Source organism: Aethina tumida (assembly GCF_024364675.1). Taxonomy (NCBI): domain Eukaryota; kingdom Metazoa; phylum Arthropoda; class Insecta; order Coleoptera; family Nitidulidae; genus Aethina; species Aethina tumida. The sequence continues at coordinate 4,339,575 of NC_065440.1, forward strand.
TAAACTTTTAATAAATAATTTTTTAATATTTATTATTTAAATTTATTAAATATAATATTTAAATTTTTAAAATTTTAAATTTAAACTTTTTATAAATAAATTTTTAAAATTTATTATTTAAATCTATAAAATTTATTATTTAAATTTATAAAATTTAATATTTAAATTTTTAAAATTTAGTATTTAAATTTTTAAATTTTAAATTTTAAATTTTTATTAATTAAATTTTTAAAATTTATTATTTAAATTTTTAAATTTTAAAATTTAAAATTTTAAATTTTAAAATTTAAAGTTGTAATAATTAAATTTTTAAAATTTGGTATTTAAATTTTTAAAATTTTAAATTTAAACTTTTATTAAATAAATTTTTAATATTTATTATTTAAATTTATAAAATTTAATATTTAAATTTTTAAAATTTATTATTTAAATTTATAAAATATAATATTTAAATTTTTAAAATTTAGCATTTAAATTTCTAAAATTTTAAATTTAAAGTTTTAATAAATAAATTTTTAATATTTATTATTTAAATTTATAAAATTTAATATTTAAATTTTTAAAATTTAGTATTTAAATTTTTAAATTTTAAAATTTAAATTTTTATTAATTAAATTTTTAAAATTTATTATTTAAATTTTTAAATTTTAAAATTTAAAGTTTTAATAATTAAATTTTTAAAATTTAGTATGTAAATTTTTAAAGTTTTAAATTTAAACTTTTAATAAATAAATTTTTAATATTTAATATGTAAATTTGTTAAATTTAATATTTAAATTTTTAAAATTTTAAATTTAAACTTTTTATAAATAAATTTTTAAAATTTATTATTTAAATTTATAAAATTTTTTATTTAAATTTATAAAAATTAATATTTAAATTTTTAAATTTTAAATTTTAAATTTTTATTAATTAAATTTTTAAAATTTATTATTTAAATTTTTTAATTTTAAAATTAAAAGTTTTAATAATTAAATTTTTAAAATTTAGTATTTAAATTTTTAAAATTTTAAATTTAAACTTTTATTAAATAAATTTTTAATATTTAATATTTAAATTTATAAATTTTAATATTTAAATTTTTAAAATTTATTATTTAAATTTATAAAATTTAATATTTAAATATTTAAAATTTATTATTTAAATTTATAAAATTTAAAGTTTTAATAATTAAATTTTTAAAGTTTAGTATTTAAATTTTTATAATTTTAAATTTAAACTTTTAATAAATAAACTTTTAATATTTATTATTTAAATTTAAAAAAATTTAATATTTAAATTTTTAAAATTTAGTATTTAAATTTTTAAATTTTAAAATTTAAAGTTTTATTAATTAAATATTTAAAATTTATTATTTAAATTTTTAAATTTTAAAATTTAAAGTTTTTATAATTAAATTTTTTAAATTTAGTATTTAAATTTTTAAAATTTTAATTTTAAAGTTTTAATAATTATATTTTTAAAATTTATTATTTAAATTTATAAAAATTAATATTTAAATTTTTAAAATTTAGCATTTAAATTTCTAAAATTTTAAATTTAAAGTTTTAATAATTAAATTTTTAAAATTTATTATTTAAATTTTTAAATTTTAAAATTTAAAGTTTTAATAATTAAATTTTTAAAGTTTAGTATTTAAAATGTTAAAATTTTAAATTTAAACTTTTAATAAATAAATTTTTAATATTTATTATTTAAATTTATAAAATTTAATATTTAAATTTTTAAAATTTAGTATTTAAATTTTTAAATTTTAAAATTTAAAGTTTTAATAATTAAATTTTTAAAATTTATTATTTAAATTTTTAAATTTTAAAATTTAAAGTTATAATAATTATATTTTTACAATTTAGTATTTAAATTTTTAAAATTTTAAATTTAAACTTTTAATAAATAAATTTTTAAAATTTATTGTTTAAATTTATAAAGTTTAATATTTAAATTTTAAAAATTTTAAATTTAAAGTTTTAATAAATAAATATTTAATATTTAATATTTAAATTTATAAAATTTAATATTTAAATTTTAAAAATTTTAAATTTAAAGTTTTAATAAATAAATTTTTAAAATTTATTATTTAAATATATAAAATTTAATATTTATATTTTTAAAATTTAGTATTTAAATTTTTAAATTTTAAAATTTAAAGTTTTAATAATTAAATTTTTACAATATAGTATTTAAATTTTTAAAATTTTAAATATAAACATTTAATAAATAAATTTTTGAGATTTAATATTTAAATTTATAAAATTTAATATTTAAATTTTAAAAATTTTTAATTTAATGTTTTAATAAATTTTTAAAATTTATTATTTAAATTTATAAAATTTAATATTTAAATTTTTAAAATTTAGTATTTAAATTTTAAAATTTTAAAATTTAAAGTTTTAATAATTAAATTTTTAAAGTTTAGTATCTAAATTTTTATAATTTTAAATTTAAACTTTTAATAAATAAATCTTTAATATTTATTATTTAAATTTATAAAATTTAATATTTAAATTTTTAAAATTTAGTATTTAAATTTTTATGATTTAAAGTTTTAATAATTAAATTTTCAAAATTTAGTATTTAAATTTTTAAATTTTAAAATTTAAATTTTTAATAATTAAATCTTTAAAATTTATTATTTAAATTTATAAAATTTAACATTTAAATTTTTAAAATTTAGCATTTAAATTTCTAAAATTTTAAATATAAAGTTTTAATAATTAAATTTTTAAAATTTATTATTAAGTTTATAAAATTTAATATTTAAATTTTTAAAATTTTTTATTTAAATTTTTAAAATTTAAAGTTTTAATAATTAAATTTTTAAAATTTAGTATTTAAATTTTTAAATTTTAAAATTTAAATTTTTAATAATTAAATCTTTAAAATTTATTATTTAAATTTATAAAATTTAATATTTAAATTTTTAATTTTAAAATTTAATGTTTTAACAATTATATTTTTAAAATTTTAAATTTAAAATTTTAATAAATAAATTTTTAAAATTTATTATTTAAATTTATAAAATTTAATATTTAAATTTTTAAAATTTAATATTTATATTTTTAAATTTTAAAATTTAAAATTTTAATAATTAAATTTTTAAAATTTAGTATTTAATTTTTTATTTTTTAAAATTTAAAGTTTTAATAATTAAATTTTTAAAGTTTAGTATTTAAGTTTTTATAATTTTAAATTTAAACTTTTAATAAATAAATTTTTAATATTTATTATTTAAATTTATAAAATTTAATATTTAAATTTTTAAAATTTAGTATTTAAATTTATAAAATTTAATATTTAAATTTTTAAAATTTAGCATTTAAATTTCTAAAATTTTAAATTTATAGTTTTAATAATTAAATTTTTAAAATTTATTATTTAAATTTATAAAATTTTAAATTTAAACTTTTATTAAATAAATTTTTAATATTTAATATTTAAATTTATAAAATTTAATATTTAAATTTTTAAAATTTAGTATTTAAATTTTTAAATTTTAAAATTTAAATTTTTATTAATTAAATTTTTAAAATTTATTATTTAAATTCTTAAATTTTAAAATTTAAAGTTTTAATAATTAAATTTTTAAAAATTTAGTATGTAAATTTTTAAAGTTTTAAATTTAAACTTTTAATAAATAAATTTTTAATACTTAATATTTAAATTTATTAAATTTAATATTTAAATTTTTAAAATTTTAAATTTAAACTTTTTATAAATAAATTTTTAAAATTTATTATTTAAATTTATAAAATTTTTTATTTAAATTTATAAAATTTAATATTTAAATTTTTAAAATTTAGTATTTAAATTTTTAAATTTTAAATTTTAAATTTTTATTAATTAAATTTTTAAATTTTATTATTTAAATTTATAAATTTTAAAATTTAAAGTTTTAATAATTAAATTTTTAAAATTTAGTATTTAAATTTTTAAAATTTTAAATTTAAACTTTTATTAAATAAATTTTTAATATTTAATATTTAAATTTATAAATTTTAATATTTAAATTTTTAAAATTTATTATTTAAATTTATAAAATTTTAAATTTAAACTTTTATTAAATAAATTTTTAATATTTAATATTTAAATTTATAAAATTTAATATTTAAATTTTTAAAATTTTAACTTTAAAATTTTAATAAATATATTTTTAAAATTTAATATTTATTTAAATAAATTTAAAAATATAAATAATAAATTTTAAAAATTTAAATATTAAATTTTATAAATTTAAATAATAAATTTTATAAATTTAAATATTAAATATTAAAAATTTATTTATTAAAAGTTTAAATTTAAAATTTTAAAAATTTAAATAATAAATTTTAAAAATTTAATTATTAAAACTTTAAAATTTGAAATTTAAAAATTTAAATACTAAATTTTAAAAATTTAAATATTAAATTTTATAAATTTAAATATTAAATATTAAAAATTTATTTATTAAAAGTTTAAATTTAAAATTTTAAAAATTTAAATACTATATTGTAAAAATTTTATTATTAAAACTTTAAATTTTAAAATTTAAAAATTTAAATAATAAATTTTAAAAATTTAATTATTAAAACTACAAATTTTAAAATTTAAAAATTTAAATACTAAATTTTAAAAATTTAATTATTAAATTTTATAAATTTAAATAATAAATTTTAAAAATTTATTTATTAAAACTTTAAATTTAAAATTTTAAAAATTTAAATATTAAATTTTTTAAATTTAAATAATAAATATTAAAAATTTATTTATTAAAAGTTTAAATTTAAAATTTTAACATTTTAAATACTAAACTTTAAAAATTTAATTATTAAAACTTTAAATTTTAAAATTTAAAAATTTAAATAATAAATTTTAAAAATTTAATTATTAAAACTTTAAATTTAAAATTTTAGAAATTTAAATGCTAAATTTTAAAAATTTAAATATTAATTTTTATAAATTTAAATAATAAATTTTAAAAATATAATTATTAAAACTTTAAAATTAAAATTTTAAAAATTTAAATACTAAATTTTAAAAATTTAATTATAAAAACCTTAAATTTTAAAATTTAAAAATTTAAATAATAAATTTTAAATATTTAATTATTAAAAATTTAAATTTTAAAATTTTAAAATTTAAATACTAAATTTTAAAATTCAAATATTAAATTTTATAAATTTAAATAATAACTTTTAAAAATTTAATTATTAAAACTTTAAATTTTCAAATTTAAAAATTTAAATACTAAATTTTAAAAATTTAAATATTAAATTTTATAAATTTAAATAATAAATTTTAAAAATTTATTTATAAAAACTTTAAATTTAAAATTTTAAAATTTTAAAATTTTAAATACTAAATTTTAAAAATTTAATTATTAAAACTTTAAATTTTAAAATTTAAAAATTTAAATAATAAATTTTAAAAATTTAATTAATAAAAATTTAAATTTTAAAATTTAAAAATTTAAATACTAAATTTTAAAAATTTAAATATTAAATTTTAAAAATATATTTATTAAAATTTTAAATTTAAAATTTTAAAAATTTAAATATTAAATTTTATAAATTTAAATATTAAATATTAAAAATTTATTTATTAAAAGTTTAAATTTAAAATTTTAAAAATTTAAATACTAAATTTTATAAATTTAATTATTAAAACTTTAAATTTTAAAACTTAGAAATTTAAATACTAAATTTTAAAAATTTAAATATAAAATTTTATAAATTTAAATATTAAATATTAAAAATTTATTTAATAAAAGTTTAAATTTAAAATTTTATAAATTTAAATAATAAATTTTAAAAATTTAAATTTTAAATATTAAAAATTTATTTATTAAAGGTTTAAATTTAAAATTTTAAAATTTTAAGTACTAAACTTTAAAAATTTAAATATTAAAACTTTAAATTTTAAAATTTAAAAATTTAAATAATAAATTTTAAAAATTTAATTATTAAAACTTTAAATTTAAAATTTTAGAAATTTAAATGCTAAATTTTAAAAATTTAAATATTAATTTTTATAAATTTAAATAATAAATTTTAAAAATATAATTATTAAAACTTTAAAATTAAAATTTTAAAAATTTAAATACTAAATTTTAAAAATTTAATTATAAAAACTTTAAATTTTAAAATTTAAAAATTTAAATAATAAATTTTAAATATTTAATTATTAAAAATTTAAATTTTAAAATTTTAAAATTTAAATACTAAATTTTAAAAATTCAAATATTAAATTTTATAAATTTAAATAATAACTTTTAAAAATTTAATTATTAAAACTTTATATTTTCAAATTTAAAAATTTAAATACTAAATTTTAAAAATTTAAATATTAAATTTTATAAATTTAAATAATAAATTTTAAAAATTTATTTATAAAAACTTTAAATTTAAAATTTTAAAAATTTAAATACTAAATTTTAAAAATTTAATTATTAAAACTTTAAATTTTAAAATTTAAAAATTTAAATAATAAATTTTAAAAATTTAATTAATAAAAATTTAAATTTTAAAATTTAAAAATTTAAATACTAAATTTTAAAAATTTAAATATTAAATTTTAAAAATATATTTATTAAAATTTTAAATTTAAAATTTTAAAAATTTAAATATTAAATTTTATAAATTTAAATATTAAATATTAAAAATTTATTTATTAAAAGTTTAAATTTAAAATTTTAAAAATTTAAATACTAAATTTTATAAATTTAATTATTAAAACTTTAAATTTTAAAATTTAAAAATTTAAATACTAAATTTTAAAAATTTAAATATAAAATTTTATAAATTTAAATATTAAATATTAAAAATTTATTTAATAAAGGTTTAAATTTAAAATTTTATAAATTTAAATAATAAATTTTAAAAATTTAATTATTAAAACTTTAAATTTAAAATTTTAGAAATTTAAATCCTAAATTTTAAAAATTTAAATATTAAATTTTATAAATTTAAATAATAAATTTTATAAATTTAAATATTAAAATTTATAAATTTAAATATTATATATTAAAAATTTATTTAATAAAAGTTTAAATTTAAAATTTTAAAAATTTAAATACTAAATTTTAAAAATTTAATTATTAAAACTTTAAATTTTAAAATTTAAAAATTTAAATAATAAATTTTAAAAATTTAATTATTAAAACTTTAAATTTAAAATTTTAGAAATTTAAATGCTAAATTTTAAAAATTTAAATATTAATTTTTATAAATTTAAATAATAAATTTTAAAAATATATTTAATAAAACTTTAAAATTAAAATTTTAAAAATTTAAATACTAAATTTTAAAAATTTAATTATAAAAACTTTAAATTTTAAAATTTAAAAATTTAAATAATAAATTTTAAATATTTAATTATTAAAAATTTAAATTTTAAAATTTAAAAATTTAAATACTAAATTTTAAAAATTTAAATATTAAATTTTATAAATTCATAAATCATAACTTTTAAAAATTTAATTATTAAAATTTTAAATTTTAAAATTTAAAAATTTAAATACTAAATTTTAAAAATTTAAATATTAAATTTTATAAATTTAAATAATAAATTTTAAAAATTTATCTATAAAATCTTTGAATTTAAAATTTTAAAAATTTAAATACTAAATTTTAAAAATTTAATTATTAAAACTTTAAATTTTAAAATTTAAAAATTTAAATAATAAATTTTAAAAATTTAATTAATAAAAATTTAAATTTTAAAATTAAAAAATTTAAATACCAAATTTTAAAAATTTAAATATTAAATTTTAAAAATATATTAATTAAAATTTTAAATTTAAAATTTTAAAAATTTAAATATTAAATTTTATAAATTTAAATATTAAATATTAAAAATTTATTTATTAAAAGTTTATATTTAAAATTTTAAAAATTTAAATACTAAATTTTATAAATTTAATTATTAAAACTTTAAATTTTAAAATTTAAAAATTTAAATACTAAATTTTAAAAATTTAAATATTAAATTCTATAAATTTAAATATTAAATATTAAAAATTTATTTAATAAAAGTTTAAATTTAAAATTTTATAAATTTAAATAATAAATTTTAAAAATTTAATTATTAAAACTTTAAATTTAAAATTTTAGAAATTTAAATGCTAAATTTTAAAAATTTAAATATTAAATTTTATAAATTTAAATAATAAATTTTAAAAATTTATATATTAAAATTTATAAATTTAAATATTAAATATTAAAAATTTATTTAATAAAAGTTTAAATTTAAAATTTTAAAAATTTAAATACTAAATTTTAAAAATTTAATTGTTAAAACTTTAAATTTTAAAATTTAAGAATTTAAATACTAAATTTTAAAAATTCAAATATTAAATTTTATAAATTTAAATAATAACTTTTAAAAATTTAATTATTAAAACTTTATATTTTCAAATTTAAAAATTTAAATACTAAATTTTAAAAATTTAAATATTAAATTTTATAAATTTAAATAATAAATTTTAAAAATTTATCTATAAAATCTTTGAATTTAAAATTTTAAAAATTTTTATACTAAATTTTAAAAATTTAATTATTAAAACTTTAAATTTTAAAATTTAAAAATTTAAATAATAAATTTTAAATATTTAATTATTAAAAATTTAAATTTTAAAATTTTAAAATTTAAATACTAAATTTTAAAAATTCAAATATTAAATTTTATAAATTTAAATAATAACTTTTAAAAATTTAATTATTAAAACTTTATATTTTCAAATTTAAAAATTTAAATACTAAATTTTAAAAATTTAAATATTAAATTTTATAAATTTAAATAATAAATTTTAAAAATTTATTTATAAAAACTTTAAATTTAAAATTTTAAAAATTTAAATACTAAATTTTAAAAATTTAATTATTAAAACTTTAAATTTTAAAATTTAAAAATTTAAATAATAAATTTTAAAAATTTAATTAATAAAAATTTAAAATTTAAAAATTTAAATAATAAATTTTAAAAATTTAAATATTATATTTTATAAATTTAAATAAAAAATTTTATAAATTTAAATAATAAATTTTTAAAATTTATTTATAAAAAGTTTAAATTTAAAATTTTAAAAATTTAAATATTAAATTTAATAAATTTAAATATTAAATATTAAAAATTTATTTATTAAAAGTTTAAATTTAAAACTTTAAAAATTTACATACTAAATTTTAAAAATTTAATTATTAAAACTTTAAATTTTAAAATTTAAGAATTTAAATAATAAATTTTAAAAATTTAATTAATAAAAATTTAAATTATAAAATTTAAAAATTTAAATACTAAATTTTAAAAATTAAAATATTAAATTTTAAAAATATATTTATTAAATTTTTAAAATTTTAAATTTAAACTTTTTATAAATAAATTTTTAAAATTTATTATTTAAATTTATAAAATTTTTTATTAAAATTTATAAAATTTAATATTTAAATTTTTAAAATTTAGTATTTAAATTTTTAAATTTTAAATTTTAAATTTTTATTAATTAAATTTTTAAAATTTATTATTTAAATTTTTAAATTATAAAATTTAAAGTTTTAATAATTAAATTTTTAAAATTTAGTATTTAAATTTCTAAAATTTTAAATTTAAAGTTTTAATAATTAAATTTTTAAAAGTTATTATTTAAATTTATTAAATTTAATATTTAAATTTTTAAAATTTAGTATTTAAATTTTTAAATTTTAAAATTTAAATTTTTAATAATTAAATATTTAAAATTTATTATTTAAATTTTTAAATTTTAAAATTTAAAGTTTTTATAATTAAATTTTTAAAATTTAGTATTAAAATTTTTAAAATTTTAATTTTAAAGTTTTAATAATTATATTTTTAAAATTTATTATTTAAATTCATAAAAATTAATATTTAAATTTTTAAAATTTAGCATTTAAATTTCTAAAATTTTAAATTTAAAGTTTTAATAATTAAATTTTTAAAATTTATTATTTAAATTTTTAAATTTTAAAATTTAAAGTTTTAATAATTAAATTTTTAAAGTTTAGTATTTAAATTTATAAAATTTAATATTTAAATTTTTAAAATTTAATATTTATAATTTTAAATTTTAAAATTTAAAATTTTAATAATTAAATTTTTAAAATTTATTATTTAAATTTTTAAATTTTAAAATTTAAAGTTTTAATAAATAAATTTTTAAAATTTATTATTTAAATTTATAAAATTTAATATTTAAATTTTTAAAATTTAATATTTATATTTTTAAATTTTAAAATATAAAATTTTAATAAATAAATTTTTAAAATTTATTATTTAAATTTTTAAATTTTAAAATTTAAAGTTTTAATAATTAAATTTTTAAAGTTTAGTATTTAAGTTTTTATAATTTTAAATTTAAAGTTTTAATAAATAAATTTTTAATACTAATTATTTAAATTTATAAAATTTAATATTTAAATTTTTAAAATTTAGTATTTAAATTTATAAAATTTAATATTTAAATTTTTAAAATTTAGCATTTAAATTTCTAAAATTTTAAATTTAAAGTTTTAATAATTAAATTTTTAAAATTTATTATTTAAATTTATTAAATTTTAAATTTAAACTTTTATTAAATAAATTTTTAATATTTAATATTTAATTTATGAAATTTAATATTTAAATTTTTAAAATTTAGTATTTAAATTTTTAAATTTTAAAATTTAAAGTTTTAGTAATTAAATTTATAAAATTTAGTATTTAAATTTTTAAAATTTTAAATTTAAACTTGTAATAAATAAATTTTTAATATTTAATATTTAAATTTATAAAATTTAATATTTAAATTTTTAAAATTTTAAATTTAAAATTTTAATAAATATATTTTTAAAATTTAATATTTAAATTTTTAAAATTTAGTATTTAAATTTTTAAATTTTAAAATTTAAATTTTTATTAATTAAATTTTTAAAATTTAGTATGTAAATTTTTAAAGTTTTAAATTTAAAGTTTTAATAATTAAATTTTTAAAATTTAGTATTTAAATTTTAAAATTTTAAAATTTAAAGTTTTAATAATTAAATTTTTAAAGTTTAGTATTTAAAATGTTAAAATTTTAAATTTAAACTTTTAATAAATAAATTTTTAAAATTTATTGTTTAAATTTATAAAGTTTAATATTTAAATTTTAAAAATTTTAAATTTAAAGTTTTAATAAATAAATATTTAATATTTAATATTTAAATTTATAAAATTTAATATTTAAATTTTAAAAATTTTAAATTTAAAGTTTTAATAAATAAATTTTTAAAATTTATTATTTAAATATATAAAACTTAATATTTATATTTTTAAAATTTAGTATTTAAATTTTTAAATTTTAAAATTTAAAGTTTTAATAATTAAATTTTTAAAGTTTAGTATTTAAAATGTTAAAATTTTAAATTTAAACTTTTAATAAATAAATTTTTAATATTTATTATTTAAATTTATAAAATTTAATATTTAAATTTTTAAAATTTAGTATTTAAATTTTAAAATTTTAAAATTTAAAGTTTTAATAATTAAATTTTTAAAGTTTAGTATCTAAATTTTTATAATTTTAAATTTAAACTTTTAATAAATAAATCTTTAATATTTATTATTTAAATTTATAAAATTTAATATTTAAATTTTTAAAATTTAGTATTTAAATTTTTATGATTTAAAGTTTTAATAATTAAATTTTCAAAATTTAGTATTTAAATTTTTAAATTTTAAAATTTAAATTTTTAATAATTAAATCTTTAAAATTTATTATTTAAATTTATAAAATTTAACATTTAAATTTTTAAAATTTAGCATTTAAATTTCTAAAATTTTAAATATAAAGTTTTAATAATTAAATTTTTAAAATTTATTATTTAAATTTATAAAATTTAATATTTAAATTTTTAAAATTTTTTATTTAAATTTTTAAAATTTAAAGTTTTAATAATTAAATTTTTAAAATTTAGTATTTAAATTTTTAAATTTTAAAATTTAAATTTTTAATAATTAAATCTTTAAAATTTATTATTTAAATTTATAAAATTTAATATTTAAATTTTTAATTTTAAAATTTAATGTTTTAACAATTATATTTTTAAAATTTTAAATTTAAAATTTTAATAAATAAATTTTTAAAATTTATTATTTAAATTTATAAAATTTAATATTTAAATTTTTAAAATTTAATATTTATATTTTTAAATTTTAAAATTTAAAATTTTAATAATTAAATTTTTAAAATTTAGTATTTAATTTTTTATTTTTTAAAATTTAAAGTTTTAATAATTAAATTTTTAAAGTTTAGTATTTAAGTTTTTATAATTTTAAATTTAAACTTTTAATAAATAAATTTTTAATATTTATTATTTAAATTTATAAAATTTAATATTTAAATTTTTAAAATTTAGTATTTAAATTTATAAAATTTAATATTTAAATTTTTAAAATTTAGCATTTAAATTTCTAAAATTTTAAATTTATAGTTTTAATAATTAAATTTTTAAAATTTATTATTTAAATTTATAAAATTTTAAATTTAAACTTTTATTAAATAAATTTTTAATATTTAATATTTAAATTTATAAAATTTAATATTTAAATTTTTAAAATTTAGTATTTAAATTTTTAAATTTTAAAATTTAAATTTTTATTAATTAAATTTTTAAAATTTATTATTTAAATTCTTAAATTTTAAAATTTAAAGTTTTAATAATTAAATTTTTAAAAATTTAGTATGTAAATTTTTAAAGTTTTAAATTTAAACTTTTAATAAATAAATTTTTAATACTTAATATTTAAATTTATTAAATTTAATATTTAAATTTTTAAAATTTTAAATTTAAACTTTTTATAAATAAATTTTTAAAATTTATTATTTAAATTTATAAAATTTTTTATTTAAATTTATAAAATTTAATATTTAAATTTTTAAAATTTAGTATTTAAATTTTTAAATTTTAAATTTTAAATTTTTATTAATTAAATTTTTAAATTTTATTATTTAAATTTATAAATTTTAAAATTTAAAGTTTTAATAATTAAATTTTTAAAATTTAGTATTTAAATTTTTAAAATTTTAAATTTAAACTTTTATTAAATAAATTTTTAATATTTAATATTTAAATTTATAAATTTTAATATTTAAATTTTTAAAATTTATTATTTAAATTTATAAAATTTTAAATTTAAACTTTTATTAAATAAATTTTTAATATTTAATATTTAAATTTATAAAATTTAATATTTAAATTTTTAAAATTTTAACTTTAAAATTTTAATAAATATATTTTTAAAATTTAATATTTATTTAAATAAATTTAAAAATATAAATAATAAATTTTAAAAATTTAAATATTAAATTTTATAAATTTAAATAATAAATTTTATAAATTTAAATATTAAATATTAAAAATTTATTTATTAAAAGTTTAAATTTAAAATTTTAAAAATTTAAATAATAAATTTTAAAAATTTAATTATTAAAACTTTAAAATTTGAAATTTAAAAATTTAAATACTAAATTTTAAAAATTTAAATATTAAATTTTATAAATTTAAATATTAAATATTAAAAATTTATTTATTAAAAGTTTAAATTTAAAATTTTAAAAATTTAAATACTATATTGTAAAAATTTTATTATTAAAACTTTAAATTTTAAAATTTAAAAATTTAAATAATAAATTTTAAAAATTTAATTATTAAAACTATAAATTTTAAAATTTAAAAATTTAAATACTAAATTTTAAAAATTTAATTATTACATTTTATAAATTTAAATAATAAATTTTAAAAATTTATTTATTAAAACTTTAAATTTAAAATTTTAAAAATTTAAATATTAAATTTTTTAAATTTAAATAATAAATATTAAAAATTTATTTATTAAAAGTTTAAATTTAAAATTTTAACATTTTAAATACTAAACTTTAAAAATTTAATTATTAAAACTTTAAATTTTAAAATTTAAAAATTTAAATAATAAATTTTAAAAATTTAATTATTAAAACTTTAAATTTAAAATTTTAGAAATTTAAATGCTAAATTTTAAAAATTTAAATATTAATTTTTATAAATTTAAATAATAAATTTTAAAAATATAATTATTAAAACTTTAAAATTAAAATTTTAAAAATTTAAATACTAAATTTTAAAAATTTAATTATAAAAACTTTAAATTTTAAAATTTAAAAATTTAAATAATAAATTTTAAATATTTAATTATTAAAAATTTAAATTTTAAAATTTAAAAATTTAAATACTAAATTTTAAAATTCAAATATTAAATTTTATAAATTTAAATAATAACTTTTAAAAATTTAATTATTAAAACTTTAAATTTTCAAATTTAAAAATTTAAATACTAAATTTTAAAAATTTAAATATTAAATTTTATAAATTTAAATAATAAATTTTAAAAATTTATTTATAAAAACTTTAAATTTAAAATTTTAAAATTTTAAAATTTTAAATACTAAATTTTAAAAATTTAATTATTAAAACTTTAAATTTTAAAATTTAAAAATTTAAATAATAAATTTTAAAAATTTAATTAATAAAAATTTAAATTTTAAAATTTAAAAATTTAAATACTAAATTTTAAAAATTTAAATATTAAATTTTAAAAATATATTTATTAAAATTTTAAATTTAAAATTTTAAAAATTTAAATATTAAATTTTATAAATTTAAATATTAAATATTAAAAATTTATTTATTAAAAGTTTAAATTTAAAATTTTAAAAATTTAAATACTAAATTTTATAAATTTAATTATTAAAACTTTAAATTTTAAAACTTAGAAATTTAAATACTAAATTTTAAAAATTTAAATATAAAATTTTATAAATTTAAATATTAAATATTAAAAATTTATTTAATAAAAGTTTAAATTTAAAATTTTATAAATTTAAATAATAAATTTTAAAAATTTAAATTATAAATATTAAAAATTTATTTATTAAAAGTTTAAATTTAAAATTTTAAAATTTTAAGTACTAAACTTTAAAAATTTAAATATTAAAACTTTAAATTTTAAAATTTAAAAATTTAAATAATAAATTTTAAAAAATTTAATTATTAAAACTTTAAATTTAAAATTTTAGAAATTTAAATGCTAAATTTTAAAAATTTAAATATTAATTTTTATAAATTTAAATAATAAATTTTAAAAATATAATTATTAAAACTTTAAAATTAAAATTTTAAAAATTTAAATACTAAATTTTAAAAATTTAATTATAAAAACTTTAAATTTTAAAATTTAAAAATTTAAATAATAAATTTTAAATATTTAATTATTAAAAATTTAAATTTTAAAATTTTAAAATTTAAATACTAAATTTTAAAAATTCAAATATTAAATTTTATAAATTTAAATAATAACTTTTAAAAATTTAATTATTAAAACTTTATATTTTCAAATTTAAAAATTTAAATACTAAATTTTAAAAATTTAAATATTAAATTTTATAAATTTAAATAATAAATTTTAAAAATTTATTTATAAAAACTTTAAATTTAAAATTTTAAAAATTTAAATACTAAATTTTAAAAATTTAATTATTAAAACTTTAAATTTTAAAATTTAAAAATTTAAATAATAAATTTTAAAAATTTAATTAATAAAAATTTAAATTTTAAAATTTAAAAATTTAAATACTAAATTTTAAAAATTTAAATATTAAATTTTAAAAACATATTTATTAAAATTTTAAATTTAAAATTTTAAAAATTTAAATATTAAATTTTATAAATTTAAATATTAAATATTAAAAATTTATTTATTAAAAGTTTAAATTTAAAATTTTAAAAATTTAAATACTAAATTTTATAAATTTAATTATTAAAACTTTAAATTTTAAAATTTAAAAATTTAAATACTAAATTTTAAAAATTTAAATATAAAATTTTATAAATTTAAATATTAAATATTAAAAATTTATTTAATAAAGGTTTAAATTTAAAATTTTATAAATTTAAATAATAAATTTTAAAAATTTAATTATTAAAACTTTAAATTTAAAATTTTAGAAATTTAAATCCTAAATTTTAAAAATTTAAATATTAAATTTTATAAATTTAAATAATAAATTTTATAAATTTAAATATTAAAATTTATAAATTTAAATATTAAATATTAAAAATTTATTTAATAAAAGTTTAAATTTAAAATTTTAAAAATTTAAATACTAAATTTTAAAAATTTAATTATTAAAACTTTAAATTTTAAAATTTAAAAATTTAAATAATAAATTTTAAAAATTTAATTATTAAAACTTTAAATTTAAAATTTTAGAAATTTAAATGCTAAATTTTAAAAATTTAAATATTAATTTTTATAAATTTAAATAATAAATTTTAAAAATATATTTAATAAAACTTTAAAATTAAAATTTTAAAAATTTAAATACTAAATTTTAAAAATTTAATTATAAAAACTTTAAATTTTAAAATTTAAAAATTTAAATAATAAATTTTAAATATTTAATTATTAAAAATTTAAATTTTAAAATTTAAAAATTTAAATACTAAATTTTAAAAATTTAAATATTAAATTTTATAAATTCATAAATCATAACTTTTAAAAATTTAATTATTAAAATTTTAAATTTTAAAATTTAAAAATTTAAATACTAAATTTTAAAAATTTAAATATTAAATTTTATAAATTTAAATAATAAATTTTAAAAATTTATCTATAAAATCTTTGAATTTAAAATTTTAAAAATTTAAATCCTAAATTTTAAAAATTTAATTATTAAAACTTTAAATTTTAAAATTTAAAAATTTAAATAATAAATTTTAAAAATTTATATATTAAAATTTATAAATTTAAATATTAAATATTAAAAATTTATTTAATAAAAGTTTAAATTTAAAATTTTAAAAATTTAAATACTAAATTTTAAAAATTTAATTATTAAAACTTTAAATTTTAAAATTTAAAAATTTAAATAATAAATTTTAAAAATTTAATTAATAAAAATTTAAAATTTAAAAATTTAAATAATAAATTTTAAAAATTTAAATATTATATTTTATAAATTTAAATAAAAAATTTTATAAATTTAAATAATAAATTTTTAAAATTTATTTATAAAAAGTTTAAATTTAAAATTTTAAAAATTTAAATATTAAATTTAATAAATTTAAATATTAAATATTAAAAATTTATTTATTAAAAGTTTAAATTTAAAACTTTAAAAATTTACATACTAAATTTTAAAAATTTAATTATTAAAACTTTAAATTTTAAAATTTAAGAATTTAAATAATAAATTTTAAAAATTTAATTAATGAAAATTTAAATTATAAAATTTAAAAATTTAAATACTAAATTTTAAAAATTAAAATATTAAATTTTAAAAATATATTTATTAAATTTTTAAAATTTTAAATTTAAACTTTTTATAAATAAATTTTTAAAATTTATTATTTAAATTTATTAAATTTAATATTTAAATTTTTAAAATTTAGTATTTAAATTTTTAAATTTTAAATTTTAAATTTTTATTAATTAAATTTTTAAAATTTATTATTTAAATTTTTAAATTATAAAATTTAAAGTTTTAATAATTAAATTTTTAAAATTTAGTATTTAAATTTCTAAAATTTTAAATTTAAAGTTTTAATAATTAAATTTTTAAAAGTTATTATTTAAATTTATTAAATTTAATATTTAAATTTTTAAAATTTAGTATTTAAATTTTTAAATTTTAAAATTTAAATTTTTAATAATTAAATATTTAAAATTTATTATTTAAATTTTTAAATTTTAAAATTTAAAGTTTTTATAATTAAATTTTTAAAATTTAGTATTAAAATTTTTAAAATTTTAATTTTAAAGTTTTAATAATTATATTTTTAAAATTTATTATTTAAATTCATAAAAATTAATATTTAAATTTTTAAAATTTAGCATTTAAATTTCTAAAATTTTAAATTTAAAGTTTTAATAATTAAATTTTTAAAATTTATTATTTAAATTTTTAAATTTTAAAAATTTAAAGTTCTAATAATTAAATTTTTAAAGTTTAGTATTTAAATTTATAAAATTTAATATTTAAATTTTTAAAATTTAATATTTATATTTTTAAATTTTAAAATTTAAAATTTTAATAATTAAATTTTTAAAATTTATTATTTAAATTTTTAAATTTTAAAATTTAAAGTTTTAATAAATAAATTTTTAAAATTTATTATTTAAATTTATAAAATTTAATATTTAAATTTTTAAAATTTAATATTTATATTTTTAAATTTTAAAATATAAAATTTTAATAAATAAATTTTTAAAATTTATTATTTAAATTTTTAAATTTTAAAATTTAAAGTTTTAATAATTAAATTTTTAAAGTTTAGTATTTAAGTTTTTATAATTTTAAATTTAAAGTTTTAATAAATAAATTTTTAATACTAATTATTTAAATTTATAAAATTTAGTATTTAAATTTTTAAATTTTAAAATTTAAATTTTTATTAATTAAATTTTTAAAATTTAGTATGTAAATTTTTAAAGTTTTAAATTTAAACTTTTAATAAATAAATTTTTAATACTTAATATTTAAATTTATTAAATTTAATATTTAAATTTTTAAAATTTTAAATTTAAACTTTTTATAAATATATTTTTAAAATTTATTATTTAAAATTATAAAATTTTTTATTTAAATTTATAAAATTTAATATTTAAATTTTTAAAATTTAGTATTTAAATTTTTAAATTTTAAATTTTAAATTTTTATTAATTAAATTTTTAAATTTTATTATTTATATTTTTAAATTTTAAAATTTAAAGTTTTAATAATTAAATTTTTAAAATTTAGAATTTAAATTTTTAAAATTTTAAATTTAAACTTTTATTAAATAAATTTTTAATATTTAATATTTAAATTTATAAATTTTAATATTTAAATTTTTAAAATTTATTATTTAAATTTATAAAATTTAATATTTAAATTTTTAAAATTTAGCATTTAAATTTCTAAAATTTTAAATTTAAAGTTTTAATAATTAAATTTTTAAAATTTATTATTTAAATTTATAAAATTTTAAATTTAAACTTTTATTAAATAAATTTTTAATATTTAATATTTAAATTTATAAAATTTAATATTTAAATTTTTAAAATTTTAAATTTAAAATTTTAATAAATATATTTTTAAAATTTAATATTTATTTAAATAAATTTAAAAATATAAATAATAAATTTTAAAAATTTAAATATTAAATTTTAAAAATATATTTATTAAAATTTTAAATTTAAAATTTTAAAAATTTAAATATTAAATTTTATAAATTTAAATATTAAATATTAAAAATTTATTTATTAAAAGTTTAAATTTAAAATTTTAAAAATTTAAATTCTAAATTTTATAAATTTAATTATTAAAACTTTAAATTTTAAAATTTAAAAATTTAAATACTAAATTTTAAAAATTTAAATATAAAATTTTATAAATTTAAATATTAAATATTAAAAATTTATTTAATAAAAGTTTAAATTTAAAATTTTATAAATTTAAATAATAAATTTTAAAAATTTAATTATTAAAACTTTAAATTTAAAATTTTAGAAATTTAAATGCTAAATTTTAAAAATTTAAATATTAAATTTTATAAATTTAAATATTAAATTTTATAAATTTAAATATTAAATATTAAAAATTTATTTATTAAAAGTTTAAATTTAAAATTTTAAAAATTTAAATAATAAATTTTAAAAATTTAATTATTAAAACTTTAAAATTTGAAATTTAAAAATTTAAATACTAAATTTAAAAACTTAAATATTAAATTTTATAAATTTAAATATTAAATATTAAAAATTTATTTATTAAAAGTTTAAATTTAAAATTTTAAAAATTTATATACTAAATTGTAAAAATTTAATTATTCAAACTTTAAATTTTAAAATTTAAAAATTTAAATAATAAATTTTAAAAATTTAATTATTAAAATTATAAATTTTAAAATTTAAAAATTTAAATACTAAATTTTAAAAATTCAAATATTAAATTTTATAAATTTAAATAATAACTTTTAAAAATTTAATTATTAAAACTTTAAATTTTCAAATTTAAAAATTTAAATACTAAATTTTAAAAATTTAAATATTAAATTTTATAAATTTAAATAATAAATTTTAAAAATTTATTTATAAAATCTTTAAATTTAAAATTTTAAAAATTTAAATACTAAATTTTAAAAATTTAATTATTAAAACTTTAAATTTTAAAATTTAAACATTTAAATAATAAATTTTAAAAATTTAATTAATAAAAATTTAAATTTTAAAATTTAAAAATTTAAATACTAAATTTTAAAAATTTAAATATTAAATTTTAAAAATATATTTATTAAAATTTTAAATTTAAAATTTTAAAAATTTAAATATTAAATTTTATAAATTTAAATATTAAATATTAAAAATTTATTTATTAAAAGATTAAATTTAAAGTTTTAAAAATTTAAATACTAAATTTTATAAATTTAATTATTAAAACTTTAAATTTTAAAATTTAAAAATTTAAATACTAAATTTTAAAAATTTAAATATAAAATTTTATAAATTTAAATATTAAATGTTAAAAATTTATTTAATAAAAGTTTAAATTTAAAATTTTATAAATTTAAATAATAAATTTTAAAAATTTAATTATTAAAACTTTAAATTTAAAATTTTAGAAATTTAAATGCTAAATTTTAAAAAATTTAAATATTAAATTTTATAAATTTAAATAATAAATTTTAAAAATTTAAATATTAAAACTTATAAATTTAAATATTAAATATTAAAAATTTATTTAATAAAAGTTTAAATTTAAAATTTTAAAAATTTAAATATTAAATTCTAAAAATTTAATTATTAAAACTTTAAATTTTAAAATTTAAAAATTTAAATAATAAATTTTAAAAATTTAATTATTAAAACTTTAAATTTAAAATTTTAGAAATTTAAATGCTAAATTTTAAAAATTTAAATATTAATTTTTATAAATTTAAATAATAAATTTTAAAAATATATTTAATAAAACTTTAAAATTAAAATTTTAAAAATTTAAATACTAAATTTTAAAAATTTAATTATAAAAACTTTAAATTTTAAAATTTAAAAATTTAAATAATAAATTTTAAATATTTAATTATTAAAAATTTAAATTTTAAAATTTAAAAATTTAAATACTAAATTTTAAAAATTTAAATATTAAATTTTATAAATTCATAAATCATAACTTTTAAAAATTTAATTATTAAAATTTTAAATTTTAAAATTTAAAAATTTAAATACTAAATTTTAAAAATTTAAATATTAAATTTTATAAATTTAAATAATAAATTTTAAAAATTTATCTATAAAATCTTTGAATTTAAAATTTTAAAAATTTAAATACTAAATTTTAAAAATTTAATTATTAAAACTTTAAATTTTAAAATTTAAAAATTTAAATAATAAATTTTAAAAATTTAATTAATAAAAATTTAAATTTTAAAATTAAAAAATTTAAATACCAAATTTTAAAAATTTAAATATTAAATTTTAAAAATATATTAATTAAAATTTTAAATTTAAAATTTTAAAAATTTAAATATTAAATTTTATAAATTTAAATATTAAATATTAAAAATTTATTTATTAAAAGTTTATATTTAAAATTTTAAAAATTTAAATACTAAATTTTATAAATTTAATTATTAAAACTTTAAATTTTAAAATTTAAAAATTTAAATACTAAATTTTAAAAATTTAAATATTAAATTCTATAAATTTAAATATTAAATATTAAAAATTTATTTAATAAAAGTTTAAATTTAAAATTTTATAAATTTAAATAATAAATTTTAAAAATTTAATTATTAAAACTTTAAATTTAAAATTTTAGAAATTTAAATGCTAAATTTTAAAAATTTAAATATTAAATTTTATAAATTTAAATAATAAATTTTAAAAATTTATATATTAAAATTTATAAATTTAAATATTAAATATTAAAAATTTATTTAATAAAAGTTTAAATTTAAAATTTTAAAAATTTAAATACTAAATTTTAAAAATTTAATTATTAAAACTTTAAATTTTAAAATTTAAAAATTTAAATAATAAATTTTAAAAATTTAATTAATAAAAATTTAAAATTTAAAAATTTAAATAATAAATTTTAAAAATTTAAATATTATATTTTATAAATTTAAATAAAAAATTTTATAAATTTAAATAATAAATTTTTAAAATTTATTTATAAAAAGTTTAAATTTAAAATTTTAAAAATTTAAATATTAAATTTAATAAATTTAAATATTAAATATTAAAAATTTATTTATTAAAAGTTTAAATTTAAAACTTTAAAAATTTACATACTAAATTTTAAAAATTTAATTATTAAAACTTTAAATTTTAAAATTTAAGAATTTAAATAATAAATTTTAAAAATTTAATTAATAAAAATTTAAATTATAAAATTTAAAAATTTAAATACTAAATTTTAAAAATTAAAATATTAAATTTTAAAAATATATTTATTAAATTTTTAAAATTTTAAATTTAAACTTTTTATAAATAAATTTTTAAAATTTATTATTTAAATTTATTAAATTTAATATTTAAATTTTTAAAATTTAGTATTTAAATTTTTAAATTTTAAATTTTAAATTTTTATTAATTAAATTTTTAAAATTTATTATTTAAATTTTTAAATTATAAAATTTAAAGTTTTAATAATTAAATTTTTAAAATTTAGTATTTAAATTTCTAAAATTTTAAATTTAAAGTTTTAATAATTAAATTTTTAAAAGTTATTATTTAAATTTATTAAATTTAATATTTAAATTTTTAAAATTTAGTATTTAAATTTTTAAATTTTAAAATTTAAATTTTTAATAATTAAATATTTAAAATTTATTATTTAAATTTTTAAATTTTAAAATTTAAAGTTTTTATAATTAAATTTTTAAAATTTAGTATTAAAATTTTTAAAATTTTAATTTTAAAGTTTTAATAATTATATTTTTAAAATTTATTATTTAAATTCATAAAAATTAATATTTAAATTTTTAAAATTTAGCATTTAAATTTCTAAAATTTTAAATTTAAAGTTTTAATAATTAAATTTTTAAAATTTATTATTTAAATTTTTAAATTTTAAAATTTAAAGTTCTAATAATTAAATTTTTAAAGTTTAGTATTTAAATTTATAAAATTTAATATTTAAATTTTTAAAATTTAATATTTATATTTTTAAATTTTAAAATTTAAAATTTTAATAATTAAATTTTTAAAATTTATTATTTAAATTTTTAAATTTTAAAATTTAAAGTTTTAATAAATAAATTTTTAAAATTTATTATTTAAATTTATAAAATTTAATATTTAAATTTTTAAAATTTAATATTTATATTTTTAAATTTTAAAATATAAAATTTTAATAAATAAATTTTTAAAATTTATTATTTAAATTTTTAAATTTTAAAATTTAAAGTTTTAATAATTAAATTTTTAAAGTTTAGTATTTAAGTTTTTATAATTTTAAATTTAAAGTTTTAATAAATAAATTTTTAATACTAATTATTTAAATTTATAAAATTTAGTATTTAAATTTTTAAAATTTAGTATTTAAATTTATAAAATTTAATATTTAAATTTTTAAAATTTAGCATTTAAATTTCTAAAATTTTAAATTTAAAGTTTTAATAATTAAATTTTTAAAATTTATTATTTAAATTTATTAAATTTTAAATTTAAACTTTTATTAAATAAATTTTTAATATTTAATATTTAAATTTATGAAATTTAATATTTAAATTTTTAAAATTTAGTATTTAAATTTTTAAATTTTAAAATTTAAAGTTTTAGTAATTAAATTTATAAAATTTAGTATTTAAATTTTTAAAATTTTAAATTTAAACTTGTAATAAATAAATTTTTAATATTTAATATTTAAATTTATAAAATTTAATATTTAAATTTTTAAAATTTTAAATTTAAAATTTTAATAAATATATTTTTAAAATTTAATATTTAAATTTTTAAAATTTAGTATTTAAATTTTTAAATTTTAAAATTTAAATTTTTATTAATTAAATTTTTAAAATTTAGTATGTAAATTTTTAAAGTTTTAAATTTAAACTTTTAATAAATAAATTTTTAATACTTAATATTTAAATTTATTAAATTTAATATTTAAATTTTTAAAATTTTAAATTTAAACTTTTTATAAATATATTTTTAAAATTTATTATTTAAAATTATAAAATTTTTTATTTAAATTTATAAAATTTAATATTTAAATTTTTAAAATTTAGTATTTAAATTTTTAAATTTTAAATTTTAAATTTTTATTAATTAAATTTTTAAATTTTATTATTTATATTTTTAAATTTTAAAATTTAAAGTTTTAATAATTAAATTTTTAAAATTTAGAATTTAAATTTTTAAAATTTTAAATTTAAACTTTTATTAAATAAATTTTTAATATTTAATATTTAAATTTATAAATTTTAATATTTAAATTTTTAAAATTTATTATTTAAATTTATAAAATTTAATATTTAAATTTTTAAAATTTAGCATTTAAATTTCTAAAATTTTAAATTTAAAGTTTTAATAATTAAATTTTTAAAATTTATTATTTAAATTTATAAAATTTTAAATTTAAACTTTTATTAAATAAATTTTTAATATTTAATATTTAAATTTATAAAATTTAATATTTAAATTTTTAAAATTTTAAATTTAAAATTTTAATAAATATATTTTTAAAATTTAATATTTATTTAAATAAATTTAAAAATATAAATAATAAATTTTAAAAATTTAAATATTAAATTTTAAAAATATATTTATTAAAATTTTAAATTTAAAATTTTAAAAATTTAAATATTAAATTTTATAAATTTAAATATTAAATATTAAAAATTTATTTATTAAAAGTTTAAATTTAAAATTTTAAAAATTTAAATTCTAAATTTTATAAATTTAATTATTAAAACTTTAAATTTTAAAATTTAAAAATTTAAATACTAAATTTTAAAAATTTAAATATAAAATTTTATAAATTTAAATATTAAATATTAAAAATTTATTTAATAAAAGTTTAAATTTAAAATTTTATAAATTTAAATAATAAATTTTAAAAATTTAATTATTAAAACTTTAAATTTAAAATTTTAGAAATTTAAATGCTAAATTTTAAAAATTTAAATATTAAATTTTATAAATTTAAATATTAAATTTTATAAATTTAAATATTAAATATTAAAAATTTATTTATTAAAAGTTTAAATTTAAAATTTTAAAAATTTAAATAATAAATTTTAAAAATTTAATTATTAAAACTTTAAAATTTGAAATTTAAAAATTTAAATACTAAATTTTAAAAACTTAAATATTAAATTTTATAAATTTAAATATTAAATATTAAAAATTTATTTATTAAAAGTTTAAATTTAAAATTTTAAAAATTTATATACTAAATTGTAAAAATTTAATTATTCAAACTTTAAATTTTAAAATTTAAAAATTTAAATAATAAATTTTAAAAATTTAATTATTAAAATTATAAATTTTAAAATTTAAAAATTTAAATACTAAATTTTAAAAATTCAAATATTAAATTTTATAAATTTAAATAATAACTTTTAAAAATTTAATTATTAAAACTTTAAATTTTCAAATTTAAAAATTTAAATACTAAATTTTAAAAATTTAAATATTAAATTTTATAAATTTAAATAATAAATTTTAAAAATTTATTTATAAAATCTTTAAATTTAAAATTTTAAAAATTTAAATACTAAATTTTAAAAATTTAATTATTAAAACTTTAAATTTTAAAATTTAAACATTTAAATAATAAATTTTAAAAATTTAATTAATAAAAATTTAAATTTTAAAATTTAAAAATTTAAATACTAAATTTTAAAAATTTAAATATTAAATTTTAAAAATATATTTATTAAAATTTTAAATTTAAAATTTTAAAAATTTAAATATTAAATTTTATAAATTTAAATATTAAATATTAAAAATTTATTTATTAAAAGATTAAATTTAAAGTTTTAAAAATTTAAATACTAAATTTTATAAATTTAATTATTAAAACTTTAAATTTTAAAATTTAAAAATTTAAATACTAAATTTTAAAAATTTAAATATAAAATTTTATAAATTTAAATATTAAATGTTAAAAATTTATTTAATAAAAGTTTAAATTTAAAATTTTATAAATTTAAATAATAAATTTTAAAAATTTAATTATTAAAACTTTAAATTTAAAATTTTAGAAATTTAAATGCTAAATTTTAAAAAATTTAAATATTAAATTTTATAAATTTAAATAATAAATTTTAAAAATTTAAATATTAAAACTTATAAATTTAAATATTAAATATTAAAAATTTATTTAATAAAAGTTTAAATTTAAAATTTTAAAAATTTAAATATTAAATTCTAAAAATTTAATTATTAAAACTTTAAATTTTAAAATTTAAAAATTTAAATAATAAATTTTAAAAATTTAATTATTAAAACTATAAATTTTAAAATTTAAAAATTTAAATAATAAATTTTAAAAATTTAATTATTAAAATTATAAATTTTAAAATTTAAAAATTTAAATACTAAATTTTAAAAATTCAAATATTAAATTTTATAAATTTAAATAATAACTTTTAAAAATTTAATTATTAAAACTTTAAATTTTCAAATTTAAAAATTTAAATACTAAATTTTAAAAATTTAAATATTAAATTTTAAAAATATATTTATTAAAATTTTAAATTTAAAATTTTAAAAATTTAAATATTAAATTTTATAAATTTAAATATTAAATATTAAAAATTTATTTACTAAAAGATTAAATTTAAAATTTTAAAAATTTAAATACTAAATTTTATAAATTTAATTATTAAAACTTTAAATTTTAAAATTTAAAAATTTAAATACTAAATTTTAAAAATTTAAATATAAAATTTTATAAATTTAAATATTAAATATTAAAAATTTATTTAATAAAAGTTTAAATTTAAAATTTAATAAATTTAAATAATAAATTTTAAAAATTTAAATTTAAAAATTTAATTATTAAAATTTTAAATTTTAAAATTTAAAAATTTAAATAATAAATTTTAAAAATTTAATTATTAAAACTTTAAATTTAAAATTTTAGAAATTTAAATGCTAAATTTTAAAAATTTAAATATTAATTTTTATAAATTTAAATATTAAATTTTATTAATTTAAATATTAAATATTAAAAATTTATTTACTAAAAGATTAAATTTAAAATTTTAAAAATTTAAATACTAAATTTTATAAATTTAATTATTAAAACTTTAAATTTTAAAATTTAAAAATTTAAATACTAAATTTTAAAAATTTAAATATAAAATTTTATAATTTTAAATATTAAATATTAAAAATTTATTTATTAAAAGTTTAAATTTAAAATTTTATAAATTTAAATAATAAATTTTAAAAATTTAAATATTAAATTTTATAAATTTAAATAATAAATTTTAGAAATTTATTTATAAAAACTTTAAATTTAAAATTTTAAAAATTTAAGTACTAAACTTTAAAAATTTAAATATTAAAACTTTAAATTTTAAAATTTAAAAATTTAAATAATAAATTTTAAAAATTTAATTATTAAAACTTTAAATTTAAAATTTTAGAAATTTAAATGCTAAATTTTAAAAATTTAAATATTAATTTTTATAAATTTAAATAATAAATTTTAAAAATATAATTATTAAAACTTTAAAATTAAAATTTTAAAAATTTAAATACAAAATTTTAAAAATTTAATTATAAAAACTTTAAATTTTAAAATTTAAAAATTTAAATAATAAATTTTAAATATTTAATTATTAAAAATTTAAATTTTAAAATTTTAAAATTTAAATACTAAATTTTAAAAATTCAAATATTAAATTTTATAAATTTAAATAATAACTTTTAAAAATTTAATTATTAAAACTTTATATTTTCAAATTTAAAAATTTAAATACTAAATTTTAAAAATTTAAATATTAAATTTTATAAATTTAAATAATAAATTTTAAAAATTTATTTATAAAAACTTTAAATTTAAAATTTTAAAAATTTAAATACTAAATTTTAAAAATTTAATTATTAAAACTTTAAATTTTAAAATTTAAAAATTTAAATAATAAATTTTAAAAATTTAATTAATAAAAATTTAAATTTTAAAATTTAAAAATTTAAATACTAAATTTTAAAAATTTAAATATTAAATTTTAAAAATATATTTATTAAAATTTTAAATTTAAAATTTTAAAAATTTAAATATTAAATTTTATAAATTTAAATATTAAATATTAAAAATTTATTTATTAAAAGTTTAAATTTAAAATTTTAAAAATTTAAATACTAAATTTTATAAATTTAATTATTAAAACTTTAAATTTTAAAATTTAAAAATTTAAATAATAAATTTTAAAAATTTAAATATAAAATTTTATAAATTTAAATATTAAATATTAAAAATTTATTTAATAAAGGTTTAAATTTAAAATTTTATAAATTTAAATAATAAATTTTAAAAATTTAATTATTAAAACTTTAAATTTAAAATTTTAGAAATTTAAATCCTAAATTTTAAAAATTTAAATATTAAATTTTATAAATTTAAATAATAAATTTTAAAAATTTAAATATTAAAATTTATAAATTTAAATATTAAATATTAAAAATTTATTTAATAAAAGTTTAAATTTAAAATTTTAAAAATTTAAATACTAAATTTTAAAAATTTAATTATTAAAACTTTAAATTTTAAAATTTAAAAATTTAAATAATAAATTTTAAAAATTTAATTATTAAAACTATAAATTTTAAAATTTAAAAATTTAAATACTAAATTTTAAAAATTTAAATATAAAATTTTATAAATTTAAATATTAAATATTAAAAATTTATTTAATAAAAGTTTAAATTTAAAATTTTATAAATTTAAATAATAAATTTTAAAAATTTAATTATTAAAACTTTAAATTTAAAATTTTAGAAATATAAATGCTAAATTTTAAAAATTTAAATATTAAATTTTATAAATTTAAATAATAAATTTTAAAAATTTATTTATTAAAACTTTAAATTTAAAATTTTAAAGATTTAAATATTAAATTTTATAAATTTAAATAATAAATATTAAAAATTTATTTATTAAAAGTTTAAATTTAAAATTTTAAAATTTTAAATACTAAACTTTAAAAATTTAATTATTAAAACTTTAAATTTTAAAATTTAAAAATTTAAATAATAAATTTTAAAAATTTAATTATTAAAACTTTAAATTTAAAATTTTAGAAATTTAAATGCTAAATTTTAAAAATTTAAATATTAATTTTTATAAATTTAAATAATAAATTTTAAAAATATAATTAATAAAACTTTAAAATTAAAATTTTAAAAACTAAATTTTAAAAATTTAATTATAAAAACTTTAAATTTTAAAATTTAAAAATTTAAATACTAAACTTTAAAAATATAAATATTAAATTTTATAAATTTAAATAATAACTTTTAAAAATTTTATTATTAAAATTTTAAATTTTAAAATTTAAAAATTTAAATACTAAATTTTAAAAATTTAAATATAAAATTTTATAAATTTAAATATTAAATATTAAAAATTTATTTAATAAAAGTTTAAATTTAAAATTTTATAAATTTAAATAATAAATTTTAAAAATTTAATTATTAAAACTTTAAATTTAAAATTTTAGAAATATAAATGCTAAATTTTAAAAATTTAAATATTAAATTTTATAAATTTAAATAATAAATTTTAAAAATTTAAATATTAAAATTTATAAATTTAAATATTAAATATTAAAAATTTATTTATTAAAACTTTAAATTTAAAATTTTATAAATTTAAATAATAAATATTAAAAATTTATTTATTAAAAGTTTAAATTTAAAATTTTAAAATTTTAAATACTAAACTTTAAAAATTTAATTATTAAAACTTTAAATTTTAAAATTTAAAAATTTAAATAATAAATTTTAAAAATTTAATTATTAAAACGTTTAAATTTAAAATTTTAGAAATTTAAATGCTAAATTTTAAAAATTTAAATATTAATTTTTATAAATTTAAATAATAAATTTTAAAAATATATTTAATAAAACTTTAAAATTAAAATTTTAAAAATTTAAATACTAAATTTTAAAAATTTAATTATAAAAACTTTAAATTTTAAAATTTAAAAATTTAAATAATAAATTTTAAATATTTAATTATTAAAAATTTAAATTTTAAAATTTAAAAATTTAAATACTAAATTTTAAAAATTTAATTATTAAAACTTTAAATTTTAAAATTTAAAAATTTAAATAATAAATTTTAAAAATTTAATTATTAAAACTATAAATTTTAAAATTTTAAAATTTAAATAATAAATTTTAAAAATTTAAATATTAAATTTTATAAATTTAAATAATAAATTTTAAAAATTTATTTATTAAAACTTTAAATTTAAAATTTTAAAAATTTAAATATTAAATTTTATAAATTTAAATAATAAATATTAAAAATTTATTTATTAAAAGTTTAAATTTAAAATTTTAAAATTTTAAATACTAAACTTTAAAAATTTAATTTTAAAACTTTAAATTTTAAAATTTAAAAATTTAAATAATAAATTTTAAAAATTTAATTATTAAAACTTTAAATTTAAAATTTTAGAAATTTAAATGCTAAATTTTAAAAATTTAAATATTAATTTTTATAAATTTAAATAATAAATTTTAAAAATATAATTAATAAAACTTTAAAATTAAAATTTTAAAAACTAAATTTTAAAAATTTAATTATAAAAACTTTAAATTTTAAAATTTAAAAATTTAAATACTAAACTTTAAAAATATAAATATTAAATTTTATAAATTTAAATAATAACTTTTAAAAATTTTATTATTAAAATTTTAAATTTTAAAATTTAAAAATTTAAATACTAAATTTTAAAAATTTAAATATAAAATTTTATAAATTTAAATATTAAATATTAAAAATTTATTTAATAAAAGTTTAAATTTAAAATTTTATAAATTTAAATAATAAATTTTAAAAATTTAATTATTAAAACTTTAAATTTAAAATTTTAGAAATATAAATGCTAAATTTTAAAAATTTAAATATTAAATTTTATAAATTTAAATAATAAATTTTAAAAATTTAAATATTAAAATTTATAAATTTAAATATTAAATATTAAAAATTTATTTATTAAAACTTTAAATTTAAAATTTTATAAATTTAAATAATAAATATTAAAAATTTATTTATTAAAAGTTTAAATTTAAAATTTTAAAATTTTAAATACTAAACTTTAAAAATTTAATTATTAAAACTTTAAATTTTAAAATTTAAAAATTTAAATAATAAATTTTAAAAATTTAATTATTAAAACGTTTAAATTTAAAATTTTAGAAATTTAAATGCTAAATTTTAAAAATTTAAATATTAATTTTTATAAATTTAAATAATAAATTTTAAAAATATATTTAATAAAACTTTAAAATTAAAATTTTAAAAATTTAAATACTAAATTTTAAAAATTTAATTATAAAAACTTTAAATTTTAAAATTTAAAAATTTAAATAATAAATTTTAAATATTTAATTATTAAAAATTTAAATTTTAAAATTTAAAAATTTAAATACTAAATTTTAAAAATTTAAATATTAAATTTTATAAATTCATAAATCATAACTTTTAAAAATTTAATTATTAAAATTTTAAATTTTAAAATTTAAAAATTTAAATACTAAATTTTAAAAATTTTAATGTTAAATTTTATAAATTTAAATAATAAATTTTAAAAATTTATTTATAAAATCTTTGAATTTAAAATTTTAAAAATTTAAATACTAAATTTTAAAAATTTAATTATTAAAACTTTAAATTTTAAACTTTAAAAATTTAAATAATAAATTTTAAAAATTTAATTATTAAAACTTTAAATTTAAAATTTTAGAAATTTAAATGCTAAATTTTAAAAATTTAAATATTAATTTTTATATATTTAAATAATAAATTTTAAAAGTATAATTACTAAAACTTTAAAATTAAAATTTTAAAAATTTAAATACTAAATTTTAAAAATTTAATTATAAATACTTTAAATTTTAAAATTTAAAAATTTAAATAATAAAATTTAAATATTTAATTATTAAAAATTTAAATTTTAAAATTTAAAAATTTAAATACTAAATTTTAAAAATTTAAATATTAAATTTTATAAATCTAAATAATAAATTTTAAAAATTTATTTATAAAAACTTTAAATTTAAAATTTTAAAAATTTAAATACTAAATTTTAAAAATTTAATTATTAAAACTTTAAATTTTAAAATTTAAAAATTTAAATACCAAATTTTAAAAATTTAAATATTAAATTTTAAAAATATATTTATTAAAATTTTAAATTTAAAATTTTAAAAATTTAAATATTAAATTTTATAAATTTAAATATTAAATATTAAAAATTTATTTATTAAAAGTTTAAATTTAAAATTTTAAAAATTTAAATACTAAATTTTATAAATTTAATTTTTAAAACTTTAAATTTTAAAATTTAAAAATTTAAATAATAAATTTTAAAAATAAAATTATTAAAACTTTAAAATTAAAATTTTAAAAATTTAAATACTAAATTTTAAAAATTTAATTATAAAAACTTTAAATTTTAAAATTTAAAAATTTAAATAATAAATTTTAAATATTTAATTATTAAAAATTTAAATTTTAAAATTTAAAAATTTAAATACTAAATTTTAAAAATTTAAATATTAAATTTTATAAATTTAAATAATAACTTTTAAAAATTTAATTATTAAAACTTTAAATTTTAAAATTTAAAAATTTAAATAATTAATTTTAAAAATTTAATTAATAAAAATTTAAATTTTAAAATTTAAAAATTTAAATACCAAATTTTAAAAATTTAAATAATAAATTTTATAAATTTAAATATTAAAATTAAAAATTTATTTATTAAAAGTTTAAATTTAAAATTTTAAAAATTTAAATACTAAATTTTATAAATTTAATTATTAAAACTTTAAATTTTAAAATTTAAAAATTTATATACTAAATTTTAAAAATTTAAATATAAAATTTTATAAATTTAAATATTAAATATTAAAAATTTATTTAATAAAGGTTTAAATTTAAAATTTTATAAATTTAAATAATAAATTTTAAAAATTTATTTATTAAAACTTTAAATTTAAAATTTTAGAAATTTAAATCCTAAATTTTAAAAATTTAAATATTAAATTTTATAAATTTAAATAATAAATTTTAAAAATTTAAATATTAAAATTTATAAATTTAAATATTAAATATTAAAAATTTATTTAATAAAAGTTTAAATTTAAAATTTTAAAAATTTAAATACTAAATTTTAAAAATTTAATTATTAAAACTTTAAATTTTAAAATTTAAAAATTTAAATAATAAATTTTAAAAATTTAATTATTAAAACTATAAATTTTAAAATTTTAAAATTTAAATAATAAATTTTAAAAATTTAAATATTAAATTTTATAAATTTAAATAATAAATTTTAAAAATTTATTTATTAAAACTTTAAATTTAAAATTTTAAAAATTTAAATATTAAATTTTATAAATTTAAATAATAAATATTAAAAATTTATTTATTAAAAGTTTAAATTTAAAATTTTAAAATTTTAAATACTAAACTTTAAAAATTTAATTATTAAAACTTTAAATTTTAAAATTTAAAAATTTAAATAATAAATTTTAAAAATTTAATTATTAAAACTTTAAATTTAAAATTTTAGAAATTTAAATGCTAAATTTTAAAAATTTAAATATTAATTTTTATAAATTTAAATAATAAATTTTAAAAATATAATTGATAAAACTTTAAAATTAAAATTTTAAAAATTTAAATACTAAATTTTAAAAATTTAATTATAAAAACTTTAAATTTTAAAATTTAAAAATTTAAATACTAAACTTTAAAAATATAAATATTAAATTTTATAAATTTAAATAATAACTTTTAAAAATTTTATTATTAAAATTTTAAATTTTAAAATTTAAAAATTTAAATACTAAATTTTAAAAATTTAAATATAAAATTTTATAAATTTAAATATTAAATATTAAAAATTTATTTAATAAAAGTTTAAATTTAAAATTTTATAAATTTAAATAATAAATTTTAAAAATTTAATTATTAAAACTTTAAATTTAAAATTTTAGAAATTTAAATGCTAAATTTTAAAAATTTAAATATTAAATTTTATAAATTTAAATAATAAATTTTAAAAATTTAAATATTAAAATTTATAAATTTAAATATTAAATATTAAAAATTTATTTATTAAAACTTTAAATTTAAAATTTTATAAATTTAAATAATAAATATTAAAAATTTATTTATTAAAAGTTTAAATTTAAAATTTTAAAATTTTAAATACTAAACTTTAAAAATTTAATTATTAAAACTTTAAATTTTAAAATTTAAAAATTTAAATAATAAATTTTAAAAATTTAATTATTAAAACTTTAAATTTAAAATTTTAGAAATTTAAATGCTAAATTTTAAAAATTTAAATATTAATTTTTATAAATTTAAATAATAAATTTTAAAAATATATTTAATAAAACTTTAAAATTAAAATTTTAAAAATTTAAATACTAAATTTTAAAAATTTAATTATAAAAACTTTAAATTTTAAAATTTAAAAATTTAAATAATAAATTTTAAATATTTAATTATTAAAAATTTAAATTTTAAAATTTAAAAATTTAAATACTAAATTTTAAAAATTTAAATATTAAATTTTATAAATTCATAAATCATAACTTTTAAAAATTTAATTATTAAAATTTTAAATTTTAAAATTTAAAAATTTAAATACTAAATTTTAAAAATTTAAATATTAAATTTTATAAATCTAAATAATAAATTTTAAAAATTTATTTATAAAAACTTTAAATTTAAAATTTTAAAAATTTAAATACTAAATTTTAAAAATTTAATTATTAAAACTTTAAATTTTAAAATTTAAAAATTTAAATACCCAATTTTAAAAATTTAAATATTAAATTTTAAAAATATATTTATTAAAATTTTAAATTTAAAATTTTAAAAATTTAAATATTAAATTTTATAAATTTAAATATTAAATATTAAAAATTTATTTATTAAAAGTTTAAATTTAAAATTTTAAAAATTTAAATACTAAATTTTATAAATTTAATTTTTAAAACTTTAAATTTTAAAATTTAAAAATTTAAATAATAAATTTTAAAAATAAAATTATTAAAACTTTAAAATTAAAATTTTAAAAATTTAAATACTAAATTTTAAAAATTTAATTATAAAAACTTTAAATTTTAAAATTTAAAAATTTAAATAATAAATTTTAAATATTTAATTATTAAAAATTTAAATTTTAAAATTTAAAAATTTAAATACTAAATTTTAAAAATTTAAATATTAAATTTTATAAATTTAAATAAAAACTTTTAAAAATTTAATTATTAAAACTTTAAATTTTAAAATTTAAAAATTTAAATAATTAATTTTAAAAATTTAATTAATAAAAATTTAAATTTTAAAATTTAAAAATTTAAATACCAAATTTTAAAAATTTAAATATTAAATTTTATAAATTTAAATATTAAAATTAAAAATTTATTTATTAAAAGTTTAAATTTAAAATTTTAAAAATTTAAATACTAAATTTTATAAATTTAATTATTAAAACTTTAAATTTTAAAATTTAAAAATTTATATACTAAATTTTAAAAATTTAAATATTAAATTTTATAAATTTAAATATTAAATATTAAAATTTATTTAATAAAAGTTTAAATTTAAAATTTTATAAATTTAAATAATAAATTTTAAAAATTTAATTATTAAAACTTTAAATTTAAAATTTTAGAAATTTAAATGCTAAATTTTAAAAATTTAAATATTAAATTTTATAAATTTAAATAATAAATTTTAAAAATTTAAATATTAAAATTTATAAATTTAAATATTAAATATTAAAAATTTATTTAATAAAAGTTTAAATTTAAAATTTTAAAAATTTAAATACTAAATTTTAAAAATTTAATTATTAAAACTTTAAATTTTAAAATTTAAAAATTTAAATAATAAATTTTAAAAATTTAATTAATAAAAATTTAAAATTTAAAATTTAAAAATTTAAATACTAAATTTTAAAGATTTAAATATTAAATTTTATAAATTTAAATAAAAAAATTTATAAATTTAAATAATAAATTTTAAAAATTTATTTATAAAAAGTTTAAATTTAAAACTAAATTTTAAAAATTTAATTATTAAAACTTTAAATTTTAAAATTTAAGAATTTAAATAATAAATTTTAAAAATTTAATTAATAAAAATTTAAATTTTAAAATTTAAAAATTTAAATACTAAATTTTAAAAATTAAAATAATAAATTTTAAAAATATATTTATTAAATTTTTAAAATTTTAAATTTAAACTTCTTATAAATAAATTTTTAAAATTTATTATTTAAATTTATAAAATTTTTTATTAAAATTTATAAAATTTAATATTTAAATTTTTAAAATTTAGTATTTAAATTTTTAAATTTTAAATTTTAAATTTTTATTAATTAAATTTTTAAAATTTATTATTTAAATTTTTAAATTATAAAATTTAAAGTTTTAATAATTAAATTTTTAAAATTTAGTATTTAAATTTTTAAAATTTTAAATTTAAACTTTTATTAAATAAATTTTTAATATTTAATATTTAAATTTATAAATTTTTATATTTAAATTTTTAAAATTTATTATTTATATTTATAAAATTTAATATTTAAATTTTTAAAATTTAGCATTTAAATTTTTAAATTTTAAAATTTAAAGTTTTAATAATTAAATTTATAAAATTTAGTATTTAAATTTTTGAAATTTTAAATTTAAACTTTTAATAAATAAATTTTTAATATTTAAATTTATAAAATTTAATATTTAAATTTTTAAAATTTTATATTTAAAATTTCAATAAATATACTTTTAAAATTTAATAATTAAATTTTTAAAATTTAGTATTTAAATTTTAAAATTTTAAATTTAAACTTTTAATAAATAAATTTTTAATATTTAAATTTATAAAATTTAATATTTAAATTTTTAAAATTTTAAATTTAAAATTTTAAAATTTTAAATTTAAAATTTTAATAAATATACTTTTAAAATTTAATAATTAAATTTTTAAAATTTAGTATTTAAATTTTTAAATTTTAAAATTTAAATTTTTATTAATTAAATTTTTAAAATTTATTATTTAAGTTCTTAAATTTTAAAATTTAAAGTTTTAATAATTAAATTTTTAAAATTTAGTATTTAAATTTTTAAAATTTTAAATTTAAAGTTTTAATAATTAAATTTTTAAAGTTTATTATTTAAATTTATAAAATTTTAAAATTTAGTATTTAAATTTTAAAATTATAAATTTAAAGTTTTTAAAAATAAATTTTTAAAATTTATTATTTAAATTTATAAAATTTAATATTTAAATTTATAAATTTAGTATTTAAATTTCTAAATTTTAAAATTTAAAGTTTTAATAATTAAATTTTTAAAATTTAGTATTTAAATTTTTAAAATTTTAAATTTAAACTTTTAATAAATAAATTTTTAATATTTAAATTTATAAAATTTAATATTTAAATTTTTAAAATTTTAAATTTAAAAATTTTAAAATTTTAAATTTAAAATTTTAATAAATATACTTTTAAAATTTAATAATTAAATTTTTAAAATTTAGTATTTAAATTTTTAAAATTTTAAATTTAAACTTTTAATAAATAAATTTTTAATATTTAAATTTATAAAATTTAATAAATATACTTTTAAAATTTAATAATTAAATTTTTAAAATTTAGTATTTAAATTTTTAAATTTTAAAATTTAAATTTTTATTAATTAAATTTTTAAAGTTTATTATTTAAATTCTTAAATTTTAAAATTTAAAGTTTTAATAATTAAATTTATAAAATTTAGTATTTAAATTTTTAAAATTTTAAATTTAAACTTTTAATAAATAAATTTTTAATATTTAAATTTATAAAATTTAATATTTAAATTTTTAAAATTTTAAATTTAAAATTTTAAAATTTTAAATTTAAAATTTTAATAAATATACATTTAAAATTTAATAATTAAATTTTTAAAATTTAGTATTTAAATTTTTAAATTTTAAAATTTAAATTTTTATTAATTAAATTTTTAAAATTTATTATTTAAATTCTTAAATTTTAAAATTTAAAGTTTTAATAATTAAATTTTTAAAATTTAGTATTTAAATTTTTAAAATTTTAAATTTAAAGTTTTGATAATTAAATTTTTAAAGTTTATTATTTAAATTTATAAAATTTTAAAATTTAATATTTAAATTTTAAAATTTTAAATTTAAAGTTTTTATAAATAAATTTTTAAAATTTATTATTTAAATTTATAAAATTTAATATTTAAATTTATAAATTTAGTATTTAAATTTTTAAATTTTAAATTTTAAAGTTTTAATAATTAAATTTTTAAAAGTTATTATTTAAATTTATTAAATTTAATATTTAAATTTTTAAAATTTAGTATTTAAATTTTTAAATTTTAAAATTTAAATTT
This sequence comes from Aethina tumida, assembly GCF_024364675.1. Lineage (NCBI taxonomy): Eukaryota > Metazoa > Arthropoda > Insecta > Coleoptera > Nitidulidae > Aethina > Aethina tumida. The sequence goes on from NC_065440.1 coordinate 4,378,215, forward strand.
TTAATAATTAAATATTTAAAATTTATTATTTAAATTTTTAAATTTTAAAATTTAAAGTTTTTATAATTAAATTTTTAAAATTTAGTATTAAAATTTTTAAAATTTTAATTTTAATGTTTTAATAATTATATTTTTAAAATTTATTATTTAATTTTATAAAAATTAATATTTAAATTTTTAAAATTTAGCATTTAAATTTCTGAAATTTTAAATTTAAAGTTTTAATAATTAAATTTTTAAAATTTATTATATAAATTTTTAAATTTTAAAATTTAAAGTTTTAATAATTAAATTTTTAAAGTTTAGTATTTAAAATTTTAAAATTTTAAATTTAAACTTTTAATAAATAAATTTTTAATATTTATTATTTAAACTTATAAAATTTAATATTTAAATTTTTAAAATTTTAAATTTAAAGTTTTAATAAATAAATTTTTAAAATTTATTACTTAAATTTATAAAATTTAATATTTAAATTTTTAAAATTTAATATTTAAATTTTTAAATTTTAAAATTTAAAGTTTTAATAATTAAATTTTTAAAATTTATTATTTAAATTTTTAAATTTTAAAATTTAAAGTTTTAGTAATTAAATCTTTACAATTTAGTATTTAAATTTTTAAAATTTTAAATTTAAACTTTTAATAAATAAATTTTTAATATTTTATATTTAAATTTATAAAATTTAATATTTAAATTTTAAAAATTTTAAATTTAAAGTTTTAATAAATAAATTTTTAAAATTTATTATTTAAATTCATAAAATTTAATATTTAAATTTTTAAAATTTAGTATTTAAATTTTTAAATTTTAAAATTTAAAGTTTTAATAATTAAATTTTTACAATTTAGTATTTAAATTTTTAAAATTTTAAATTTAAACTTTTAATAAATAAATTTTTAAGATTTAATATTTAAATTTATAAAATTTAATATTTAAATTTTAAAAATTTTAAATTTAAAGTTTTAATAAATAAATTTTTAAAATTTATTATTTAAATTTATAAAATTTAATATTTAAATTTTTAAAATTTAGTATTTAAATTTTTAAATTTTAAAATTTAAAGTTTTAATAATTAAATTTTTAAAGTTTAGTATCTAAATTTTTATAATTTTAAATTTAAACTTTTAATAAATAAATCTTTAATATTTATTATTTAAATTTATAAGATTTAATATTTAAATTTTTAAAATTTTATATTTAAAATTTTAATAAATATACTTTTAAAATTTAATAATTAAATTTTTAAAATTTAGTATTTAAATTTTTAAATTTTAAAATTTAAATTTTTATTAATTAAATTTTTAAAATTTATTATTTAAATTCTTAAATTTTAAAATTTAAAGTTTTAATAATTAAATTTATAAAATTTAGTAATTAAATTTTTAAAATTTTAAATTTAAACTTTTAATAAATAAATTTTTAATATTTAAATTTATAAAATTTAATATTTAAATTTTTATAATTTTAAATTTAAAATTTTAAAATTTTAAATTTAAAATTTTAATAAATATACTTTTAAAATTTAATAATTAAATTTTTAAAATTTAGTATTTAAATTTTTAAATTTTAAAATTTAAATTTTTATTAATTAAATTTTTAAAATTTATTATTTAAATTCTTAAATTTTAAAATTTAAAGTTTTAATAATTAAATTTTTAAAATTTAGTATTTAAATTTTTAAAATTTTAAATTTAAAGTTTTGATAATTAAATTTTTAAAGTTTATTATTTAAATTTATAAAATTTTAAAATTTAATATTTAAATTTTAAAATTTTAAATTTAAAGTTTTTATAAATAAATTTTTAAAATTTATTATTTAAATTTATAAAATTTAATATTTAAATTTATAAATTTAGTATTTAAATTTTTAAATTTTAAAATTTAAAGTTTTAATAATTAAATTTTTAAAAGTTATTATTTAAATTTATTAAATTTAATATTTAAATTTTTAAAATTTATTATTTAAATTTTTAAATTTTAAAATTTAAATTTTTAATAATTAAATATTTAAAATTTATTATTTAAATTTTTAGATTTTAAAATTTAAAGTTTTTATAATTAAATTTTTAAAATTTAGTATTAAAATTTTTAAAATTTTAATTTTAAAGTTTTAATAATTATACTTTTAAAATTTATTATTTAAATTTATAAAAATTAATATTTAAATTTTTAAAATTTAGCATTTAAATTTCTAAAATTTTAAATTTAAAGTTTTAATTATTAAATTTTTAAAATTTATTATATAAATTTTTAAATTTTAAAATTTAAAGTTTTAATAATTAAATTTTTAAAGTTTAGTATTTAAAATTTTAAAATTTTAAATTTAAACTTTTAATAAATAAATTTTTAATATTTATTATTTAAACTTATAAAATTTAATATTTAAATTTTTAAAATTTTAAATTTAAAGTTTTAATAAATAAATTTTTAAAATTTATTACTTAAATTTATAAAATTTAATATTTAAATTTTTAAAATTTAATATTTAAATTTTTAAATTTTAAAATTTAAAGTTTTAATAATTAAATTTTTAAAATTTATTATTTAAATTTTTAAATTTTAAAATTTAAAGTTTTAGTAATTAAATCTTTACAATTTAGTATTTAAATTTTTAAAATTTTAAATTTAAACTTTTAATAAATAAATTTTTAATATTTTATATTTAAATTTATAAAATTTAATATTTAAATTTTAAAAATTTTAAATTTAAAGTTTTAATAAATAAATTTTTAAAATTTATTATTTAAATTCATAAAATTTAATATTTAAATTTTTAAAATTTAGTATTTAAATTTTTAAATTTTAAAATTTAAAGTTTTAATAATTAAATCTTTACAATTTAGTATTTAAATTTTTAAAATTTTAAATTTAAACTTTTAATAAATAAATTTTTAAGATTTAATATTTAAATTTATAAAATTTAATATTTAAATTTTAAAAATTTTAAATTTAAAGTTTTAATAAATAAATTTTTAAAATTTATTATTTAAATTTATAAAATTTAATATTTAAATTTTTAAAATTTAGTATTTAAATTTTTAAATTTTAAAATTTAAAGTTTTAATAATTAAATTTTTAAAGTTTAGTATCTAAATTTTTATAATTTTAAATTTAAACTTTTAATAAATAAATCTTTAATATTTATTATTTAAATTTATAAGATTTAATATTTAAATTTTTAAAATTTAATATTTAAATTTTTAAATTTCAAATTTTAAAGTTTTAATAATTAAATTTTTAATATTTATTATTTAAATTTTTAAAATTTTAAATTTAAACTTTTAATAAATAAATTTTTAATATTTAATATTTAAATTTATAAAATTCAATATTTAAATTTTTAAAATTTTAAATTTAAACTTTTTATAAATAAATTTTTAAAATTTATTATTTAAATTTATAAAATTTATTATTTAAATTTATAAAATTTAATATTTAAATTTTTAAAATTTATTATTTATATTTCTAAATTTTAAAATTTAAATTTTTATTAATTAAATTTTTAAAATTTATTATTTTAATTTTTAAATTTTAAAATTTAAAGTTTTAATAATTAAATTCTTAAAATTTGGTATTTAAATTTTTAAAATTTTAAATTTAAACTTTTATTAAATAAATTTTTAATATTTAATATTTAATTTTATAAAATTTAATATTTATATTTTTAAATTTTAAATTTAAACTTTTAATAAATAAATTTTTAATATTTAATATTTAAGTTTATAAAATTTAATATTTAAATTTTTAAAATTTTAAATTTAAAGTTTTTATAAATAAATTTTTAAAATTTATTATTTAAATTTATAAAATTTAATATTTAAATATTTAAAATTTAATATTTAAATTTTTAAGATTTAAAGTTTTAATAATTAAATTTTCAATATTTAGTATTTAAATTTTTAAATTTTAAAATTTAAATTTTTAATAATTAAATCTTTAAAATTTATTATTTAAATTTATAAAATTTTATATTTAAATTTTTAAAATTTATTATTTAAATTTATAAAATTTAATATTTAAATTTTTAAAATTTAGCATTTAAATTTCTAAAATTTAGCATTTAAATCTCTAAAATTTTAAATTTAAAGTTTTAATAATTAAATTTTTAAAATTTATTATTTAAATTTATAAAATTTAATATTTAAATTTTTAAAATTTAGTATTTAAATTTTTAAAATTTAGTATTTAAATTTTTAAAATTTAAAGTTTTAATAATTAAATTTTTAAAATTTAGTATTTAAATTTTTAAATTTTAAAATTTAAATTTTTAATAATTAAATCTCTAAAATTTATTATTTAAATTTATAAAATTTAATATTTAAATTTTTAATTTTAAAATTTAATGTTTTAACAATTATATTTTTAAAACTTTAAATTTAAAGTTTTAATAAATAAATTTTTAAAATTTATTATTTAAATTTATAAAATTTAATATTTAAATTTTTTAAATTTAATATTTATATTTTTAAATTTTAAAATTTAAAATTTTAATAATTAAATTTTTAAAATTTAGTATTTAAATTTTTAAATTTTAAAATTTAAAATTTTAATAATTAAATTTTTAAAGTTTAGTATTTAAATTTTTATAATTTTAAATTTAAACTTTTAATAAATAAAATTTTAATATTTATTATTTAAATTTATAAAATTTGATATTTAAATTTTTAAAATTTAGTATTTAAATTTTTAAATTTTAAAATTTAAATTTTTATTAATTAAATTTTTAAAATTTATTATTTAAATTTTTAAATTTTAAAATTTAAAGTTTTAATAATTAAATTTTTAAAATTTAGTATTTAAATTTTTAAAATTTTAAATTTAAACTTTTATTAAATAAATTTTTAATATTTAATATTTAAATTTATAAAATTTAATATTTAAATTTTTAATTTTAAAATTTAATGTTTTAACAATTATATTTTTAAAATTTTAAATTTAAAATTTTAATAAATATATTTTTAAAATTTAATATTTAAATTTTTAAAATTTAGTATTTAAATTTTTAAATTTTAAATTTTAAATTTTTATTAATTAAATTTTTAAAATTTATTATTTAATTTCTTAAATTTTAAAATTTAAAGTTTTAATAATTAAATTTTTAAAATTTAGTATTTAAATTTATAAAATTTTAAAATTTAGTATTTAAATTTTTAAAATTTTAAATTTAAAGTTTTTATAAATAAATTTTTAAAATTTATTATTTAAATTTTTAAAATTTATTATTTAAATTTATAAAATTTAATATTTAAATTTTTAAAATTTTAAATTTAAAGTTTTAATAAACAAATTTTTAAATTTTCTTATTTAAATTTATAATATTTAATATTTAAATTTTTAAAATTTAATATTTAAATTTTTAAATTTTAAAATTTAAAGTTTTAATAATTAAATTTTTAAAAGTTATTATTTAAATTTATAAAATTTAATATTTAAATTTTTAAAATATAATATTTAAATTTTTAAATTTTAAAATTTAAAGTTTTAATAATTAAATTTTTAAAATTCAGTTTTTAAATTTTTAAATTTTAAAATTTAAATTTTTAATAATTAAATATTTAAAATTTATTATTTAAATTTTTAAATTTTAAAATTTAAAGTTTTTATAATTATATTTTTAAAATTTTGTATTTAAATTTTTAAAATTTTAAATTTAAAGTTTTAATAATTATATTTGTAAAATTTATTAATTAAATTCATAAAAATTATTATTTAAATTTTTAAAATTTAGCATTTAAATTTCTAAAATTTTAAATTTAAAGTTTTAATAAACAAATTTTTAAATTTTCTTATTTAAATTTATAATATTTAATATTTAAATTTTTAAAATTTAGTATTTAAATTTTTAAATTTTAAAATTTAAAGTTTTAATAATTAAATTTTTTAAGTTTAGTATTTAAATTTTTAAAATTTTAAATTTAAACTTTTAATATATAAATTTTTAATATTTATTATTTAAATTTATAAAATTTAATATTTAAAGTTTTAAAATTTTAAATTTAAAGTTTTAATAAATAAATTTTTAAAATTTATTATTTAAATTTATAAAATTTGTTATTTAAATTTATAAAATTTAATATTTAAATTTTTAAAATTTAGTATTTAAATTTTTAAATTTTAAAATTTAAAGTTTTAATAATTAAATTTTTAAAATTTATTATTTAAATTTTTAAATTTTAAAATTTAATGTTTTAATAATTAAATTTTTACAATTTTGTATTTAAATTTTTAGAATTTTAAATTTAAACTTTTAATAAATAAATTTTTAATGTTTAAATTTTAAAAATTTTAAATTTAAAATTTTAGTAAATAAATTTTTAATATTTATTATTTAAATTTATAAAATTTAATATTTAAATTTTTAAAATTTCGTATTTAAATTTTTAAATTTCAAAATTTAAAGTTTTAATAATTAAATTTTTACAATTTTGTATTTAAATTTTTAGAATTTTAAATTTAAACTTTTAATAAATAAATTTTTAATATTTAAATTTTAAAAATTTTAAATTTAAAATTTTAATAAATAAATTTTTAATATTTATTATTTAAATTTATAAAATTTAATATTTAAATTTTTAAAATTTCGTATTTAAATTTTTAAATTTCAAAATTTAAAGTTTTAATAATTAAATTTTTAATATTTAATATTTAAATTTATAAAATTTAATATTTAAATTTTTAAAATTTAGTATTTAAATTTTTAAATTTTAAAATTTAAAGTTTTAATAATTAAATTTTTACAATTTTGTATTTAAATTTTTAAAATTTTAAATTTAAACTTTTAATAAATAAATTTTTAATATTTGATATTTAAATTTATATAATTTAATATTTAAATTTTAAAAATTTTAAATTTAAAGTTTTAATAAATAAATTTTTAAAATTTATTATTCAAATTTATAAAATTTAATATTTAAATTTTTAAAATTTAGTATTTAAATTTTTAAATTTTAAAATTTAAAGTTTTAATAATTATATTTTTACAATTTAGAATTTAAATTTTTAAAATTTTAAATTTAAACTTTTAGTAAATAAATTTTTAATATTTAATATTTAAATTTATAAAATTTAAAATTTAAATTTTTAAAATTTAGTATTTAAATTTTTAAATTTTAAAATTTAAAGTTTTAATAATTAAATTCTTAAAGTTTAGTATTTAAATTTTTATAATTTTAAATTTAAACTTTTAATAAATAAATTTTTAATATTTATTATTTAAATTTATAAAATTTAATATTTATATTTTTAAAATTTCGTATTTAAATTTTTAAATTTCAAAATTCAAAGTTTTAATAATTAAATTTTTAATATTTAATATTTAAATTTATAAAATTTAAAGTTTTAGTAATTAAATCTTTACAATTTCGTATTTAAATTTTTAAAATTTTAAATTTAAACTTTTAATAAATAAATTTTTAATATTTTATATTTAAATTTATAAAATTTAATATTTAAATTTTAAAAATTTTAAATTTAAAGTTTTAATAAATAAATTTTTAAAATTTATTATTTAAATTCATAAAATTTAATATTTAAATTTTTAAAATTTAGTATTTAAATTTTTAAATTTTAAAATTTAAAGTTTTAATAATTAAATTTTTACAATTTAGTATTTAAATATTTAAAATTTTAAATTTAAACTTTTAATAAATAAATTTTTAAGATTTAATATTTAAATTTATAAAATTTAATATTTAAATTTTAAAAATTTTAAATTTAAAGTTTTAATAAATAAATTTTTAAAATTTATTATTTAAATTTATAAAATTTAATATTTAAATTTTTAAAATTTAGTATTTAAATTTTTAAATTTTAAAATTTAAAGTTTTAATAATTAAATTTTTAAAGTTTAGTATCTAAATTTTTATAATTTTAAATTTAAACTTTTAATAAATAAATCTTTAATATTTATTATTTAAATTTATAAGATTTAATATTTAAATTTTTAAAATTTTATATTTAAAATTTTAATAAATATACTTTTAAAATTTAATAATTAAATTTTTAAAATTTAGTATTTAAATTTTTAAATTTTAAAATTTAAATTTTTATTAATTAAATTTTTAAAATTTATTATTTAAATTCTTAAATTTTAAAATTTAAAGTTTTAATAATTAAATTTATAAAATTTAGTAATTAAATTTTTAAAATTTTAAATTTAAACTTTTAATAAATAAATTTTTAATATTTAAATTTATAAAATTTAATATTTAAATTTTTAAAATTTTAAATTTAAAATTTTAAAATTTTAAATTTAAAATTTTAATAAATATACTTTTAAAATTTAATAATTAAATTTTTAAAATTTAGTATTTAAATTTTTAAATTTTAAAATTTAAATTTTTATTAATTAAATTTTTAAAATTTATTATTTAAATTCTTAAATTTTAAAATTTAAAGTTTTAATAATTAAATTTTTAAAATTTAGTATTTAAATTTTTAAAATTTTAAATTTAAAGTTTTGATAATTAAATTTTTAAAGTTTATTATTTAAATTTATAAAATTTTAAAATTTAATATTTAAATTTTAAAATTTTAAATTTAAAGTTTTTATAAATAAATTTTTAAAATTTATTATTTAAATTTATAAAATTTAATATTTAAATTTATAAATTTAGTATTTAAATTTTTAAATTTTAAAATTTAAAGTTTTAATAATTAAATTTTTAAAAGTTATTATTTAAATTTATTAAATTTAATATTTAAATTTTTAAAATTTATTATTTAAATTTTTAAATTTTAAAATTTAAATTTTTAATAATTAAATATTTAAAATTTATTATTTAAATTTTTAAATTTTAAAATTTAAAGTTTTTATAATTAAATTTTTAAAATTTAGTATTAAAATTTTTAAAATTTTAATTTTAAAGTTTTAATAATTATACTTTTAAAATTTATTATTTAAATTTATAAAAATTAATATTTAAATTTTTAAAATTTAGCATTTAAATTTCTAAAATTTTAAATTTAAAGTTTTAATAATTAAATTTTTAAAATTTATTATATAAATTTTTAAATTTTAAAATTTAAAGTTTTAATAATTAAATTTTTAAAGTTTAGTATTTAAAATTTTAAATTTTAAAATTTAAAGTTTTAGTAATTAAATCTTTACAATTTAGTATTTAAATTTTTAAAATTTTAAATTTAAACTTTTAATAAATAAATTTTTAATATTTTATATTTAAATTTATAAAATTTAATATTTAAATTTTAAAAATTTTAAATTTAAAGTTTAAATAAATAAATTTTTAAAATTTATTATTTAAATTCATAAAATTTAATATTTAAATTTTTTAAATTTAATATTTAAATTTTTAAATTTTAAAATTTAAAGTTTTAATAATTAAATTTTTACAATTTAGTATTTAAATTTTTAAAATTTTAAATTTAAACTTTTAATAAATAAATTTTTAAGATTTAATATTTAAATTTATAAAATTTAATATTTAAATTTTAAAAATTTTAAATTTAAAGTTTTAATAAATAAATTTTTAAAATTTATTATTTAAATTTATAAAATTTAATATTTAAATTTTTAAAATTTAGTATTTAAATTTTTAAATTTTAAAATTTAAAGTTTTAATAATTAAATTTTTAAAGTTTAGTATCTAAATTTTTATAATTTTAAATTTAAACTTTTAATAAATAAATCTTTAATATTTATTATTTAAATTTATAAGATTTATTATTTAAATTTTTAAAATTTAATATTTAAATTTTTAAATTTCAAATTTTAAAGTTTTAATAATTAAATTTTTAAAATTTATTATTTAAATTTTTAAAATTTTAAATTTAAACTTTTAATAAATAAATTTTTAATATTTAATATTTAAATTTATAAAATTCAATATTTAAATTTTTAAAATTTTAAATTTAAACTTTTTATAAATAAATTTTTAAAATTTATTATTTAAATTTATAAAATTTATTATTTAAATTTATAAAATTTAATATTTAAATTTTTAAAATTTATTATTTATATTTCTAAATTTTAAAATTTAAATTTTTATTAATTAAATTTTTAAAATTTATTATTTTAATTTTTAAATTTTAAAATTTAAAGTTTTAATAATTAAATTTTTAAAATTTGGTATTTAAATTTTTAAAATTTTAAATTTAAACTTTTATTAAATAAATTTTTAATATTTAATATTTAATTTTATAAAATTTAATATTTATATTTTTAAATTTTAAATTTAAACTTTTAATAAATAAATTTTTAATATTTAATATTTAAGTTTATAAAATTTAATATTTAAATTTTTAAAATTTTAAATTTAAAGTTTTTATAAATAAATTTTTAAAATTTATTATTTAAATTTATAAAATTTAATATTTAAATATTTAAAATTTAATATTTAAATTTTTAAGATTTAAAGTTTTAATAATTAAATTTTCAATATTTAGTATTTAAATTTTTAAATTTTAAAATTTAAATTTTTAATAATTAAATCTTTAAAATTTATTATTTAAATTTATAAAATTTTATATTTAAATTTTTAAAATTTATTATTTAAATTTATAAAATTTAATATTTAAATTTTTAAAATTTAGCATTTAAATTTCTAAAATTTAGCATTTAAATCTCTAAAATTTTAAATTTAAAGTTTTAATAATTAAATTTTTAAAATTTATTATTTAAATTTATAAAATTTAATATTTAAATTTTTAAAATTTAGTATTTAAATTTTTAAAATTTAGTATTTAAATTTTTAAAATTTAAAGTTTTAATAATTAAATTTTTAAAATTTAGTATTTAAATTTTTAAATTTTAAAATTTAAATTTTTAATAATTAAATCTCTAAAATTTATTATTTAAATTTATAAAATATAATATTTAAATTTTTAATTTTAAAATTTAATGTTTTAACAATTATATTTTTAAAACTTTAAATTTAAAGTTTTAATAAATAAATTTTTAAAATTTATTATTTAAATTTATAAAATTTAATATTTAAATTTTTTAAATTTAATATTTATATTTTTAAATTTTAAAATTTAAAATTTTAATAATTAAATTTTTAAAATTTAGTATTTAAATTTTTAAATTTTAAAATTTAAAATTTTAATAATTAAATTTTTAAAGTTTAGTATTTAAATTTTTATAATTTTAAATTTAAACTTTTAATAAATAAAATTTTAATATTTATTATTTAAATTTATAAAATTTGATATTTAAATTTTTAAAATTTAGTATTTAAATTTTTAAATTTTAAAATTTAAATTTTTATTAATTAAATTTTTAAAATTTATTATTTAAATTTTTAAATTTTAAAATTTAAAGTTTTAATAATTAAATTTTTAAAATTTAGTATTTAAATTTTTAAAATTTTAAATTTAAACTTTTATTAAATAAATTTTTAATATTTAATATTTAAATTTATAAAATTTAATATTTAAATTTTTAATTTTAAAATTTAATGTTTTAACAATTATATTTTTAAAATTTTAAATTTAAAATTTTAATAAATATATTTTTAAAATTTAATATTTAAATTTTTAAAATTTAGTATTTAAATTTTTAAATTTTAAATTTTAAATTTTTATTAATTAAATTTTTAAAATTTATTATTTAATTTCTTAAATTTTAAAATTTAAAGTTTTAATAATTAAATTTTTAAAATTTAGTATTTAAATTTATAAAATTTTAAAATTTAGTATTTAAATTTTTAAAATTTTAAATTTAAAGTTTTTATAAATAAATTTTTAAAATTTATTATTTAAATTTTTAAAATTTATTATTTAAATTTATAAAATTTAATATTTAAATTTTTAAAATTTTAAATTTAAAGTTTTAATAAACAAATTTTTAAATTTTCTTATTTAAATTTATAATATTTAATATTTAAATTTTTAAAATTTAATATTTAAATTTTTAAATTTTAAAATTTAAAGTTTTAATAATTAAATTTTTAAAAGTTATTATTTAAATTTATAAAATTTAATATTTAAATTTTTAAAATATAATATTTAAATTTTTAAATTTTAAAATTTAAAGTTTTAATAATTAAATTTTTAAAATTTAGTTTTTAAATTTTTAAATTTTAAAATTTAAATTTTTAATTATTAAATATTTAAAATTTATTATTTAAATTTTTAAATTTTAAAATTTAAAGTTTTTATAATTATATTTTTAAAATTTAGTATTTAAATTTTTAAAATTTTAAAATTAAAGTTTTAATAATTATATTTGTAAAATTTATTAATTAAATTTATAAAAATTATTATTTAAATTTTTAAAATTTAGCATTTAAATTTCTAAAATTTTAAATTTAAAGTTTTAATAAACAAATTTTTAAATTTTCTTATTTAAATTTATAATATTTAATATTTAAATTTTTAAAATTTAGTATTTAAATTTTTAAATTTTAAAATTTAAAGTTTTAATAATTAAATTTTTTAAGTTTAGTATTTAAATTTTTAAAATTTTAAATTTAAACTTTTAATATATAAATTTTTAATATTTATTATTTAAATTTATAAAATTTAATATTTAAAGTTTTAAAATTTTAAATTTAAAGTTTTAATAAATAAATTTTTAAAATTTATTATTTAAATTTATAAAATTTGTTATTTAAATTTATAAAATTTAATATTTAAATTTTTAAAATTTAGTATTTAAATTTTTAAATTTTAAAATTTAAAGTTTTAATAATTAAATTTTTAAAATTTATTATTTAAATTTTTAAATTTTAAAATTTAAAGTTTTAATAATTAAATTTTTACAATTTTGTATTTAAATTTTTAGAATTTTAAATTTAAACATTTAATAAATAAATTTTTAATATTTAAATTTTAAAAATTTTAAATTTAAAATTTTAGTAAATAAATTTTTAATATTTATTATTTAAATTTATAAAATTTAATATTTAAATTTTTAAAATTTCGTATTTAAATTTTTAAATTTCAAAATTTAAAGTTTTAATAATTAAATTTTTACAATTTTATATTTAAATTTTTAGAATTTTAAATTTAAACTTTTAATAAATAAATTTTTAATATTTAAATTTTAAAAATTTTAAATTTAAAATTTTAATAAATAAATTTTTAATATTTATTATTTAAATTTATAAAATTTAATATTTAAATTTTTAAAATTTCGTATTTAAATTTTTAAATTTCAAAATTTAAAGTTTTAATAATTAAATTTTTAATATTTAATATTTAAATTTATAAAATTTAATATTTAAATTTTTAAAATTTAGTATTTAAATTTTTAAATTTTAAAATTTAAAGTTTTAATAATTAAATTTTTACAATTTTGTATTTAAATTTTTAAAATTTTAAATTTAAACTTTTAATAAATAAATTTTTAATATTTGATATTTAAATTTATATAATTTAATATTTAAATTTTAAAAATTTTAAATTTAAAGTTTTAATAAATAAACTTTTAAAATTTAATTTTCAAATTTATAAAATTTAATATTTAAATTTTTAAAATTTAGTATTTAAATTTTTAAATTTTAAAATTTAAAGTTTTAATAATTATATTTTTACAATTTAGAATTTAAATTTTTAAAATTTTAAATTTAAACTTTTAGTAAATAAATTTTTAATATTTAATATTTAAATTTATAAAATTTAAAATTTAAATTTTTAAAATTTAGTATTTAAATTTTTAAATTTTAAAATTTAAAGTTTTAATAATTAAATTCTTAAAGTTTAGTATTTAAATTTTTATAATTTTAAATTTAAACTTTTAATAAATAAATTTTTAATATTTATTATTTAAATTTATAAAATTTAATATTTATATTTTTAAAATTTCGTATTTAAATTTTTAAATTTCAAAATTTAAAGTTTTAATAATTAAATTTTTAATATTTAATATTTAAATTTATAAAATTTAATATTTAAATTTTTAAAATTTTGAATTTAAACTTTTTATAAATAAATTTTTAAAATTTATTATTTAAATTTATAAAATTTATTATTTAAATTTATAAAATTTATTATTTAAATTTATAAAATTTAATATTTAAATTTTTAAAATTTAGTATTTATATTTTTAAATTTTAAAATTTAAATTTTTATTAATTAAATTTTTAAAATGTATTATTTTAATTTTTAAATTTTAAAATTTAAAGATTTAATATTTAAATTTTTAAAATTTAGTATTTAATTTTTTAAAATTTTAAATTAAAACTTTTATTAAATAAATTTTTAATATTTAATATTTAATTTTATAAAATTTAATATTTATATTTTTAAAGTTTAAATTTAAACTTTTAATAAATAAATTTTTTATATTTAATATTTAAATTTATAAAATTTAATATTTAAATTTTTAAAATTTTAAATTTAAAGTTTTTATTTTTATTAATTAAATTTTTTAAATTTATTAATTTAATTTTTAAATTTTAAAATTTAAAGTTTTAATATTTAAATTTTTAAAATTTAGTATTTAAATTTTTAAAATTTTAAATTTAAAGTTTTAACAAATAAATTTTTAAATTTTCTTATTTAAATTTATAACATTTAATATTTAAATTTTTAAAATTTAGTATTTAAATTTTTAAATTTTAAAATTTAAAGTTTTAATAATTAAATTTTTAAAAGTTATTATTTAAATTTATAAAATTTAATATTTAAATCTTTAAAATATGGTATTTAAATTTTTAAATTTTAAAATTTAAAGTTTTAATAATTAAATTTTTAAAATATAGTATTTAAATTTTTAAATTTTAAAATTTAAATTTTTAATAATTAAATATTTAAAATTTATTATTTAAATTTTTAAATTTTAAAATTTAAAGTTTTTATAATTATATTTTTAAAATTTAGTATTTAAATTTTTAAAATTTTAAATTTAAAGTTTTAATAATTATATTTTTAAAATTTATTATTTAAATTTATAAAAATTATTATTTAAATTTTTAAAATTTAGCATTTAAATTTCTAAAATTTTAAATTTAAAGTTTTAATAATTAAATTTTTAAAATTTATTATTTAAATTTTTAAATTTTAAAATTTAAAGTTTTAATAATTATATTTTTAAAGTTTAGTATTTAAATTTTTAAAATTTTAAATTTAAACTTTTAATAAATAAATTTTTAATATTTATTATTTAAATTTATAAAATTTAATATTTAAATTTTTAAAATTTTAAATTTAAAGTTTTAATAAATAAATTTTTAAAATATATTATTTAAATTTATAAAATTTATTATTTAAATTTATAAAATTTAATATTTAAATTTTTAAAATTTAGTATTTAAATTTTTAAATTTTAAAATTTAAAGTTTTAATAATTAAATATTTATAATTTATTATTTAAATTTTTAAATTTTAAAATTTAAAGTTTTAATAATTAAATTTTTACAATTTTGTATTTAAATTTTTGGAATTTTAAATTTGGACTTTTAATAAATAAATTTTTAATATTTGATATTTAAATTTATATAATTTAATATTTAAATTTTAAAAATTTTAAATTTAAAGTTTTAATAAATAAATTTTTAAAATTTATTATTCAAATTTATAAAATTTAATATTTAAATTTTTAAAATTTAGTATTTAAATTTTTAAATTTTAAAATTTAAAGTTTTAATAATTATATTTTTACAATTTAGAATTTAAATTTTTAAAATTTTAAATTTAAAATTTTAATAAATAAATTTTTAAAATTTATTATTTAAATTTATAAAATTTAATATTTAAATTTTTAAACTTAGTATTTAAATTTTTAAATTTTAAAATTTAAAGTTTTAATAATTAAATTTTTACAATTTTGTATTTAAATTTTTAAAATTTTAAATTTAAACTTTTAATAAATAAATTTTTAATATTTGATATTTAAATTTATATAATTTAATATTTAAATTTTAAAAATTTTAAATTTAAAGTTTTAATAAATAAATTTTTAAAATTTAATTTTCAAATTTATAAAATTTAATATTTAAATTTTTAAAATTTAGTATTTAAATTTTTAAATTTTAAAATTTAAAGTTTTAATAATTATATTTTTACAATTTAGAATTTAAATTTTTAAAATTTTAAATTTAAACTTTTAGTAAATAAATTTTTAATATTTAATATTTAAATTTATAAAATTTAAAATTTAAATTTTTAAAATTTAGTATTTAAATTTTTAAATTTTAAAATTTAAAGTTTTAATAATTAAATTCTTAAAGTTTAGTATTTAAATTTTTATAATTTTAAATTTAAACTTTTAATAAATAAATTTTTAATATTTATTATTTAAATTTATAAAATTTAATATTTATATTTTTAAAATTTCGTATTTAAATTTTTAAATTTCAAAATTTAAAGTTTTAATAATTAAATTTTTAATATTTAATATTTAAATTTATAAAATTTAATATTTAAATTTTTAAAATTTTGAATTTAAACTTTTTATAAATAAATTTTTAAAATTTATTATATAAATTTATAAAATTTATTATTTAAATTTATAAAATTTATTATTTAAATTTATAAAATTTAATATTTAAATTTTTAAAATTTAGTATTTATATTTTTAAATTTTAAAATTTAAATTTTTATTAATTAAATTTTTAAAATGTATTATTTTAATTTTTAAATTTTAAAATTTAAAGATTTAATATTTAAATTTTTAAAATTTAGTATTTAAATTTTTAAAATTTTAAATTAAAACTTTTATTAAATAAATTTTTAATATTTAATATTTAATTTTATAAAATTTAATATTTATATTTTTAAAGTTTAAATTTAAACTTTTAATAAATAAATTTTTTATATTTAATATTTAAATTTATAAAATTTAATATTTAAATTTTTAAAATTTTAAATTTAAAGTTTTTATTTTTATTAATTAAATTTTTTAAATTTATTATTTTAATTTTTAAATTTTAAAATTTAAAGTTTTAATATTTAAATTTTTAAAATTTAGTATTTAAATTTTTAAAATTTTAAATTTAAAGTTTTAACAAATAAATTTTTAAATTTTCTTATTTAAATTTATAACATTTAATATTTAAATTTTTAAAATTTAGTATTTAAATTTTTAAATTTTAAAATTTAAAGTTTTAATAATTAAATTTTTAAAAGTTATTATTTAAATTTATAAAATTTAATATTTAAATCTTTAAAATATGGTATTTAAATTTTTAAATTTTAAAATTTAAAGTTTTAATAATTAAATTTTTAAAATATATTATTTAAATTTTTAAATTTTAAAATTTAAATTTTTAATAATTAAATATTTAAAATTTATTATTTAAATTTTTAAATTTTAAAATTTAAAGTTTTTATAATTATATTTTTAAAATTTAGTATTTAAATTTTTAAAATTTTAAATTTAAAGTTTTAATAATTATATTTTTAAAATTTATTATTTAAATTTATAAAAATTATTATTTAAATTTTTAAAATTTAGCATTTAAATTTCTAAAATTTTAAATTTAAAGTTTTAATAATTAAATTTTTAAAATTTATTATTTAAATTTTTAAATTTTAAAATTTAAAGTTTTAATAATTATATTTTTAAAGTTTAGTATTTAAATTTTTAAAATTTTAAATTTAAACTTTTAATAAATAAATTTTTAATATTTATTATTTAAATTTATAAAATTTAATATTTAAATTTTTAAAATTTTAAATTTAAAGTTTTAATAAATAAATTTTTAAAATATATTATTTAAATTTATAAAATTTATTATTTAAATTTATAAAATTTAATATTTAAATTTTTAAAATTTAGTATTTAAATTTTTAAATTTTAAAATTTAAAGTTTTAATAATTAAATATTTATAATTTATTATTTAAATTTTTAAATTTTAAAATTTAAAGTTTTAATAATTAAATTTTTACAATTTTGTATTTAAATTTTTAGAATTTTAAATTTGGACTTTTAATAAATAAATTTTTAATATTTGATATTTAAATTTATATAATTTAATATTTAAATTTTAAAAATTTTAAATTTAAAGTTTTAATAAATAAATTTTTAAAATTTATTATTCAAATTTATAAAATTTAATATTTAAATTTTTAAAATTTAGTATTTAAATTTTTAAATTTTAAAATTTAAAGTTTTAATAATTATATTTTTACAATTTAGAATTTAAATTTTTAAAATTTTAAATTTAAAATTTTAATAAATAAATTTTTAAAATTTATTATTTAAATTTATAAAATTTAATATTTAAATTTTTAAACTTAGTATTTAAATTTTTAAATTTTAAAATTTAAAGTTTTAATAATTAAATTTTTAAAGTTTAATATTTAAATTTTTATAATTTTAAATTTAAATTTTTAATAAATAAATTTTTATTATTTATTATTTAAATTTATAAAATTTAATATTTAAATTTTTAAAATTTCGTATTTAAATTTTTAAATTTCAAAATTTAAAGTTTTAATAATTAAATTTTTAATATTTAATATTTAAATTTATAAAATTTAATATTTAAATCTTTAAAATTTTAAATTTAAACTTTTTATAAATAAATTTTTAAAATTTATTATTTAAATTTATAAAATTTATTATTTAAATTTATAAAATTTAATATTTAAATTTTTAAAATTTAGTATTTATATTTTTAAATTTTAAAATTTAAATTTTTATTAATTAAATTTTTAAAATTTATTATTTTAATTTTTAAATTTTAAAATTTAAAGATTTAATATTTAAATATTTAAAATTTAGTATTTAAATTTTCAAAATTTTAAATTAAAACTTTTATTAAATAAATTTTTAATATTTAATATTTAATTTTATAAAATTTAACATTTAAATTTTTAAAATTTTAAATTTAAAGTCTTTATAAATAAATTTTTAAAATTTATTATTTAAATTTACAAAATTTATTATTTATATTTATAAAATTTAATATTTAAATTTTTAAAATTTAGTATTTAAATTTTTAAATTTAAATTTTTAAATTTTAAAATTTAAAGATTTAATAATTAAATTTTTAAAATTTAGTATTTAAATTTTTAAAATTTTAAATCAAAAATTATAATAAATAAAATTTTAAAATTTATTATTTAAATTTATAAAATTTAATATTTAAATTTTTAAAATTTAGCATTTAAATTTCTAAAATTTTAAATTTAAATTTTTAATAATTAAATTTTTAAAAATTATTATTTAAATTTATAAAATTTAATATTTAAATTTTTAAAATATAGTATTTAAATTTTTAAATTTTAAAATTTAAAGTTTTAATAATTAAATTTTTAAAATTTAGTATTTAAATTTTTAAATTTTAAAATTTAAATTTTTAATAATTAAATATTTAAAATTTATTATTTAAATTTTTAAATTTTAAAATTTAAAGTTTTTATAATTATATTTTTAAAATTTAGTATTTAAATTTTTAAAATTTTAAATTTAAAGTTTTAATAATTATATTTTTAAAATTTATTATTTAAATTTATAAAAATTATTATTTAAATTTTTAAAATTTAGCATTTAAATTTCTAAAATTTAAAATTTAAAGTTTTAATAATTAAATTTTTAAAATTTATTATTTAAATTTTTAAATTTTAAAATTTAAAGTTTTAATAATTATATTTTTAAAGTTTAGTATTTAAATTTTTAAAATTTTAAATTTAAACTTTTAATAAATAAATTTTTAATATTTATTATTTAAATTTATAAAATTTAATATTTAAATTTTTAAAATTTTAAATTTAAAGTTTTAATAAATAAATTTTTAAAATTTATTATTTAAATTTATAAAATTTATTATTTAAATTTATAAAATTTAATATTTAAATTTTTAAAATTTAGTATTTAAATTTTTAAATTTTAAAATTTAAAGTTTTAATAATTAAATATTTATAATTTATTATTTAAATTTTTAAATTTTAAAATTTAAAGTTTTAATAATTAAATTTTTACAATTTTGTATTTAAATTTTTAGAATTTTAAATTTAGACTTTTAATAAATAAATTTTTAATATTTGATATTTAAATTTATATAATTTAATATTTAAATTTTAAAAATTTTAAATTTAAAGTTTTAATAAATAAATTTTTAAAATTTATTATTCAAATTTATAAAATTTAATATTTAAATTTTTAAAATTTAGTATTTAAATTTTTAAATTTTAAAATTTAAAGTTTTAATAATTATATTTTTACAATTTAGAATTTAAATTTTTAAAATTTTAAATTTAAAATTTTAATAAATAAATTTTTAAAATTTATTATTTAAATTTATAAAATTTAATATTTAAATTTTTAAACTTAGTATTTAAATTTTTAAATTTTAAAATTTAAAGTTTTAATAATTAAATTTTTAAAGTTTAATATTTAAATTTTTATAATTTTAAATTTAAATTTTTAATAAATAAATTTTTATTATTTATTATTTAAATTTATAAAATTTAATATTTAAATTTTTAAAATTTCGTATTTAAATTTTTAAATTTCAAAATTTAAAGTTTTAATAATTAAATTTTTAATATTTAATATTTAAATTTATAAAATTTAATACTTAAATTTTTAAAATTTTAAATTTAAACTTTTTATAAATAAATTTTTAAAATTTATTATTTAAATTTATAAAATTTATTATTTAAATTTATAAAATTTAATATTTAAATTTTTAAAATTTAGTATTTATATTTTTAAATTTTAAAATTTAAATTTTTATTAATTAAATTTTTAAAATTTATTATTTTAATTTTTAAATTTTAAAATTTAAAGATTTAATATTTAAATATTTAAAATTTAGTATTTAAATTTTTAAAATTTTAAATTAAAACTTTTATTAAATAAATTTTTAATATTTAATATTTAATTTTATAAAATTTAACATTTAAATTTTTAAAATTTTAAATTTAAAGTTTTTATAAATAAATTTTTAAAATTTATTATTTAAATTTACAAAATTTATTATTTAAATTTATAAAATTTAATATTTAAATTTTTAAAATTTAGTATTTAAATTTTTAAATTTTAAAATTTAAATTTTTAAATTTTAAAATTTAAAGATTTAATAATTAAATTTTTAAAATTTAGTATTTAAATTTTTAAAATTTTAAATCAAAAATTATAATAAATAAATTTTTAAAATTTATTATTTAAATTTATAAAATTTAATATTTAAATTTTTAAAATTTAGCATTTAAATTTCTAAAATTTTAAATTTAAAGTTTTAATAATTAAATTTTTAAAAATTATTATTTAAATTTATAAAATTTAATATTTAAATTTTTAAAATATAGTATTTAAATTTTTAAATTTTAAAATTTAAAGTTTTAATAATTAAATTTTTAAAATTTAGTATTTAAATTTTTAAATTTTAAAATTTAAATTTTTAATAATTAAATATTTAAAATTTATTATTTAAATTTTTAAATTTTAAAATTTAAAGTTTTTATAATTATATTTTTAAAATTTAGTATTAAAATTTTTAAAATTTTAAATTTAAAGTTTTAATAATTATATTTTTAACATTTGTTATATAAATTTATAAAATTTAATATTTAAATTTTTAAAATTTAGTATTTAAATTTTTAAATTTTAAAATTTAAAGTTTTAATAATTAAATTTTTAAAATTTATTATTTAAATTTTTAAATTTTAAAATTTAAAGTTTTAATAATTAAATTTTTACAATTTTGTATTTAAATTTTTAAAATTTTAAATTTAAACTTTTAATAAATAAATTTTTAATATTTGATATTTAAATTTATATAATTTAATTTTTAAATTTTAAAAATTTTAAATTTAAAGTTTTAATAAATAAATTTTTAAAATTTATTATTCAAATTTATAAAATTTAATATTTAAATTTTTAAAATTTAGTATTTAAATTTTTAAATTTTAAAATTTAAAGTTTTAATAATTATATTTTTACAATTTAGAATTTAAATTTTTAAAATTTTAAATTTAAACTTTTAATAAATAAATTTTTAATATTTAATATTAAAATTTATAAAATTTAATATTTAAATTTTAAAAATTTTAAATTTAAAATTTTAATAAATAAATTTTTAAAATTTAATATTTGAATTTTTAAAATTTAGTATTTAAATTTTTAAATTTTAAAATTTAAATTTTTATTAATTAAATTTTTAAAATTTATTATTTAAATTCTTAAATTTTAAAATTTAAAGTTTTAATAATTAAATTTTTAAAATTTAGTTTTTAAATTTTTAAAATTTTAAATTTAAAGTTTTAATAATTAAATTTTTAAAATTTATTATTTAAATTTATAAAATTTTAAAATTTAGTATTTAAATTTTTAAAATTTTAAATTTAAACTTTTTATAAATAAATTTTTCAAATTTATTATTTAAATTTATAAAATTTAATATTTAAATTTTTAAAATTTTAAATTTAAAGTTTTAATAAACAAATTTTTAAATTCTCTTATTTAAATTTATAAAATTTATTATTTAAATTTTTAAAATAGAGTATTTAAATTTTTAAATTTTAAAATTTAAATTTTTAATAATTAAATATTTAAAATTTATTATTTAAATTTTTAAATTTTAAAATTTAAAGTTTTTATAATTATATTTTTAAAATTTAGTATTTAAATTTTTAAAATTTTAAATTTAAAGTTTTAATAATTATATTTTTAAAATATATTATTTAAATTTATAAAAATTATTATTTAAATTTTTAAACTTTAGCATTTAAATTTCTAAAATTTTAAATTTAAAGTTTTAATAAACAAATTTTTAAATTTTCTTATTTAAATTTATAATATTTAATATTTAAATTTTTAAAATTTAGTATTTAAATTTTTAAATTTTAAAATTTAAAGTTTTAATAATTAAATTTTTAAAGTTTAGTATTTAAATTTTTAAAATTTTAAATTTAAAATTTTAATAAATAAATTTTTAATATTTATTATTTAAATTTATAAAATTTAATATTTAAATTTTTAAAATTTTAAATTTAAAGTTTTAATAAATAAATTTTTAAAATTTATTATTAAAATTTATAAAATTTATTATTTAAATTTATAAAATTTAATATTTAAATTTTTAAAATTTAGTATTTAAATTTTTAAATTTTAAAATTTAAAGTTTTAATAATTAAATTTTTAAAATTTATTATTTTAATTTTTAAACTTTAGAATTAAAAGATTTAATATTTAAATTTTTAAAATTTAATATCTAAATTTTTAAAATTTTAAATTTAAACTTTTATTAAATAAATTTTTAATATTTAATATTTAATTTTTTAAAATATAATATTTATATTTTTAAAGTTTAAATTTAAACTTTTAATAAATAAATTTTTAATATTTAATATTTATATTTATAAAATTTAATATTTAAATTTTAAAAAATTTTAAATTTAAAGTTTTTATTTTTATTAATTAAATTTTTAAAATTTATTATTTTAATTTTTAAATTTTAAAATTTAAAGTTTTAATATTTAAATTTTTAAAATTTAGTATTTAAATTTTTAAAATTTTAAATTTAAACTTTTATTAAATAAATTTTTAATATTTAATATTTAAGTTTATAAAATTTAATATTTATATTTTTAAAGTTTAAATTTAAACTTTTAATAAATAAATTTTTAATATTTAATATTTAAATTTATAAAATTTAACATTTAAATTTTTAAAATTTTAAATTTAAAGTTTTTATAAATAAATTTTTAAAATTTATTATTTAAATTTACAAAATTTATTATTTAAATTTATAAAATTTAATATTTAAATTTTTAAAATTTAGTATTTAAATTTTTAAATTTTAAAATTTAAATTTTTAAATTTTAAAATTTAAAGATTTAATAAATAAATTTTTAAAATTTATTATTTAAATTTATAAAATTTAATATTTAAATTTTTAAAATTTAGCATTTAAATTTCTAAAATTTTAAATTTAAAGTTTTAATAATTAAATTTTTAAAATTTATTATTTAAATTTATAAAATTTAATATTTAAATTTTTAAAATATAGTATTTAAATTTTTAAATTTTAAAATTTAAAATTTTAATAATTAAATTTTTAAAATTTAGTATTTAAATTTTTAAATTTTAAAATTTAAATTTTTAATAATTAAATATTTAAAATACATTATTTAAATTTTTAAATTTTAATATTTAAAGTTTTTATAATTATATTTTTAAAATTTAGTATTTAAATTTTTAAAATTTTAAATTTAAAGTTTTAATAATTATATTTTTAACATTTGTTATTTAAATTTATAAAATTTAATATTTAAACTTTTAAAATTTTGTATTTAAATTTTTAAATTTTAAAATTTAAAGTTTTAATAATTAATTTTTTAAAATTTATTATTTAAATTTTTAAATTTTAAAATTTATAGTTTTAATAATTAAAATTTTACAATTTTGTATTTAAATTTTTAAAATTTTAAATTTAAACCTTTAATAAATAAATTTTTAATATTTGATATTTAAATTTATATAATTTAATATTTAAATTTTAAAAATTTTAAATTTAAAGTTTTAATAAATAAATTTTTAAAATTTATTATTCAAATTTATAAAATTTAATATTTAAATTTTTAAAATTTAGTATTTAAATTTTTAAATTTTAAAATTTAAAGTTTTAATAATTATATTTTTACAATTTAGAATTTAAATTTTTAAAATTTTAAATTTAAACTTTTAATAAATAAATTTTTAATATTTAATATTAAAATTTATAAAATTTAATATTTAAATTTTAAAAATTTTAAATTTAAAATTTTAATAAATAAATTTTTAAAATTTAATATTTAAATTTTTAAAATTTAGTATTTAAATTTTTAAATTTTAAAATTTAAAGTTTTAATAATTAAATTTTTAAAGTTTAGTATTTAAATTTTAATAATTTTAAACTTTAATAAATAAATTTTTAATATTTAATATTTAAATTTATAAAATTTAATATTTAAATTTTTAAAATTTTAAACTTAAAGTTTTTATTTTTATTAATTAAATTTTTAAAATTTATTATTTTAATTTTTAAATTTTAAAATTTAAAGTTTTAATATTTAAATTTTTAAAATTTAGTATTTAAATTTTTAAATTTTAAAATTTAAAGTTTTATTAATTAAATTTTTAAAATTTATTATTTAAATTTTTAAATTTTAAAATTTAACGTTTTAATAATTAAAGTTTTACAATTTTGTATTTAAATTTTTAAAATTTTAAATTTAAACTTTTAATAAATAAATTTTTAAAATTTCATATTTAAATTTATATAAGTTAATATTTATATTTTAAAAATTTTAAATTTAAAGTTTTAATAAATAAATTTTTAAAATTTATTATTCAAATTTATAAAATTTAATATTTAAATTTTTAAAATTTAGTATTTAAATTTTTAAATTTTAAAATTTAAAGTTTTAATAATTATATTTTTACAATTTAGAATTTAAATTTTTAAAATTTTAAATTTAAACTTTTAATAAATAAATTTTTAATATTTATTATTTAAATTTATAAAATTTAATATTTAAATTTTTAAAATTTCGTATTTAAATTTTTAAATTTCAAAATTTAAAGTTTTAATAATTAAATTTTTTATATTTAATATTTAAATTTATAAAATTTAATATTTAAATTTTTAAAATTTTGAATTTAAACTTTTTATAAATAAATTTTTAAAATTTATTATTTAAATTTATAAAATTTATTATTTAAATTTATAAAATTTATTATTTAAATTTATAAAATTTAATATTTAAATTTTTAAAATTTAGTATTTATATTTTTAAATTTTAAAATTTAAATTTTTATTAATTAAATTTTTAAAATTTATTATTTTAATTTTTAAATTTTAAAATTTAAAGATTTAATATTTAAATTTTTAAAATTTAGTATTTAAATTTTTAAAATTTTAAATTAAAACTTTTATTAAATAAATTTTTAATATTTAATATTTAATTTTATAAAATTTAATATTTATATTTTTAAAGTTTAAATTTAAACTTTTAATAAATAAATTTTTTATATTTAATATTTAAATTTATAAAATTTAATATTTAAATTTTTAAAATTTTAAATTTAAAGTTTTAATAAATAAATTTTTAAATTTTCTTATTTAAATTTATAACATTTAATATTTAAATTTTTAAAATTTAGTATTTAAATTTTTAAAATTTTAAATTTAAAGTTTTAATAAACAAATTTTTAAATTTTCTTATTTAAATTTTTAACATTTAATATTTAAATTTTTAAAATTTAGTATTTAAATTTTTAAATTTTAAAATTTAAAGTTTTAATAATTAAATTTTTAAAATATAGTATTTAAATTTTTAAATTTTAAAATTTAAATTTTTAATAATTAAATATTTAAAATTTATTATTTAAATTTTTAAATTTTAAAATTTAAAGTTTTTATAATTATATTTTTAAAATTTAGTATTTAAATTTTTAAAATTTTAAATTTAAAGTTTTAATAATTATATTTTTAACGTTTATTATTTAAATTTATAAAAATTATTATTTAAATATTTAAAATTTAGCATTTAAATTTCTAAAATTTTAAATTTAAAGTTTTAATAATTAAATTTTTAAAATTTATTATTTAAATTTTTAAATTTTAAAATTTAAAGTTTTAATAATTATATTTTTAAAGTTTAGTATTTAAATTTTTAAAATTTTAAATTTAAACTTTTAATAAATAAATTTTTAATATTTATTATTTAAATTTATAAAATTTAATATTTAAATTTTTAAAATTTTAAATTTAAAGTTTTAATAAATAAATTTTTAAAATTTATTATTTAAATTTATAAAATTTATTATTTAAATTTATAAAATTTAATATTTAAATTTTTAAAATTTAATATTTAAATTTTTAAATTTTAAAATTTAAAGTTTTAATAATTAAATTTTTATAATTTATTATTTAAATTTTTAAATTTTAAAATTTAAAGTTTTAATAATTAAATTTTTACAATTTTGTATTTAAATTTTTAGAATTTTAAATTTAAACTTTTAATAAATAAATTTTTAATATTTATTATTTAAATTTATATAATTTAATATTTAAATTTTAAAAATTTTAAATTTAAAGTTTTAATAAATAAATTTTTAAAATTTATTATTCAAATTTATAAAATTTAATATTTAAATTTTTAAAATTTAGTATTTAAATTTTTAAATTTTAAAATTTAAAGTTTTAATAATTATATTTTTACAATTTAGAATTTAAATTTTTAAAATTTTAAATTTAAAATTTTAATAAATAAATTTTTAAAATTTATTATTTAAATTTATAAAATTTAATATTTAAATTTTTAAACTTAGTATTTAAATTTTTAAATTTGAAAATTTAAAGTTTTAATTATTAAATTTTTAAAGTTTAATATTTAAATTTTTATAATTTTAAATTTAAATTTTTAATAAATAAATTTTTATTATTTATTATTTAAATTTATAAAATTTAATATTTAAATTTTTAAAATTTCGTATTTAAATTTTTAAATTTCAAAATTTAAAGTTATAATAATTAAATTTTTACAATTTTGTATTTAAATTTATAGTATTTTAAATTTAGACTTTTAATAAATAAATTTTTAATATTTAATATTTAAATTTATAAAATTTAATATTTAAATTTTTAAAATTTTAAATTTAAACTTTTTATAAATAAATTTTTAAAATTTATTATTTAAATTTATAAAATTTATTATTTAAATTTATAAAATTTAATATTTAAATTTTTAAAATTTAGTATTTATATTTTTAAATTTTAAAATTTAAATTTTTATTAATTAAATTTTTATAATTTATTATTTTAATTTTTAAATTTTAAAATTTAAAGATTTAATATTTAAATATTTAAAATTTAGTATTTAAATTTTTAAAATTTTAAATTAAAACTTTTATTAAATAAATTTTTAATATTTAATATTTAATTTTATAAAATTTAACATTTAAATTTTTAAAATTTTAAATTTAAAGTTTTTATAAATAAATTTTTAAAATTTATTATTTAAATTTACAAAATTTATTATTTAAATTTATAAAATTTAATATTTAAATTTTTAAAATTTAGTATTTAAATTGTTAAATTTTAAAATTTAAATTTTTAAATTTTAAAATTTAAAGATTTAATAATTAAATTTTTAAAATTTATTATTTAAATTTTTAAAATTTTAAATCAAAAATTATAATAAATAAATTTTTAAAATTTATTATTTAAATTTATAAAATTTAATATTTAAATTTTTAAAATTTAGCATTTAAATTTCTAAAATTTTAAATTTAAAGTTTTAATAATTAAATTTTTAAAAATTATTATTTAAATTTATAAAATTTAATATTTAAATTTTTAAAATATAGTATTTAAATTTTTAAATTTTAAAATTTAAAGTTTTAATAATTAAATTTTTAAAATTTAGTATTTAAATTTTTAAATTTTAAAATTTAAATTTTTAATAATTAAATATTTAAAATTTATTATTTAAATTTTTAAATTTTAAAATTTAAAGTTTTTATAATTATATTTTTAAAATTTAGTATTTAAATTTTTAAAATTTTAAATTTAAAGTTTTAATAATTATATTTTTAACATTTGTTATATAAATTAATAAAATTTAATATTTAAATTTTTAAAATTTAGTATTTAAATTTTTAAATTTTAAAATTTAAACTTTTATTAATTAAATTTTTAAAATTTATTATTTAAATTCTTAAATTTTAAAATTTAAAGTTTTAATAATTAAATTTTTAAAATTTAGTATTTAAATTTTTAAAATTTTAAATTTAAAGTTTTAATAATTAAATTTTTAAAATTTATTATTTAAATTTATAAAATTTTAAAATTTAGTATTTAAATTTTTAAAATTTTAAATTTAAACTTTTTATAAATAAATGTTTCAAATTTATTATTTAAATTTATAAAATTTAATATTTAAATTTTTAAAATTTTAAATTTAAAGTTTTAATAAACAAATTTTTAAATTCTCTTATTTAAATTTATAAAATTTAATATTTAAATTTTTAAAATATAGTCTTTAAATTTTTAAATTTTAAAATTTAAAGTTTTAATAATTAAATTTTTAAAATTTAGTATTTAAATTTTTAAATTTTAAAATTTAAATTTTTAATAATTAAATATTTAAAATTTATTATTTAAATTTTTAAATTTTAAAATTTAAAGTTTTTATAATTATATTTTTAAAATTTAGTATTTAAATTTTTAAAATTTTAAATTTAAAGTTTTAATAATTATATTTTTAAAATATATTATTTAAATTTATAAAAATTATTATTTAAATTTTTAAAATTTAGCATTTAAATTTCTAAAATTTTAAATTTAAAGTTTTAATAAACAAATTTTTAAATTTTCTTATTTAAATTTATAATATTTAATATTTAAATTTTTAAAATTTAGTATTTAAATTTTTAAATTTTAAAATTTAAAGTTTTAATAATTAAATTTTTAAAGTTTAGTATTTAAATTTTTAAAATTTTAAATTTAAAATTTTAATAAATAAATTTTTAATATTTATTATTTAAATTTATAAAATTTAATATTTAAATTTTTAAAATTTTAAATTTAAAGTTTTAATAAATAAATTTTTAAAATTTATTATTAAAATTTATAAAATTTATTATTTAAATTTATAAAATTTAATATTTAAATTTTTAAAATTTAGTATTTAAATTTTTAAATTTTAAAATTTAAAGTTTTAATAATTAAATTTTCAAAATTTATTATTTTAATTTTTAAACTTTAGAATTAAAAGATTTAATATTTAAATTTTTTAAATTTAATATCTAAATTTTTAAAATTTTAATTTAAACTTTTATTAAATAAATTTTTAATATTTAATATTTAATTTTTTAAAATATAATATTTATATTTTTAAAGTTTAAATTTAAACTTTTAATAAATAAATTTTTAATATTTAATATTTAAATTTATAAAATTTAATATTTAAATTTTAAAAAATTTTAAATTTAAAGTTTTTATTTTTATTAATTAAATTTTTAAAATTTATTATTTTAATTTTTAAATTTTAAAATTTAAAGTTTTAATATTTAAATTTTTAAAATTTAGTATTTAAATTTTTAAAATTTTAAATTTAAACTTTTATTAAATAAATTTTTAATATTTAATATTTAAGTTTATAAAATTTAATATTTATATTTTTAAAGTTTAAATTTAAACTTTTAATAAATAAATTTTTAATATTTAATATTTAAATTTATAAAATTTAACATTTATATTTTTAAAATTTTAAATTTAAAGTTTTTATAAATAAATTTTTAAAATTTATTATTTAAATTTACAAAATTTATTATTTAAATTTATAAAATTTAATATTTAAATTTTTAAAATTTAGTATTTAAATTTTTAAATTTTAAAATTCAAATTTTTAAAATTTATTATTTAAATTTATAAAATTTAATATTTAAATTTTTAAAATTTAGCATTTAAATTTCTAAAATTTTAAATTTAAAGTTTTAATAATTAAATTTTTAAAATTTATTATTTAAATTTATAAAATTTAATATTTAAATTTTTAAAATATAGTATTTAAATTTTTAAATTTTAAAATTTAAAATTTTAATAATTAAATTTTTAAAATTTAGTATTTAAATTTTTAAATTTTAAAATTTAAATTTTTAATAATTAAATATTTAAAATACATTATTTAAATTTTTAAATTTTAATATTTAAAGTTTTTATAATTATATTTTTAAAATTTAGGATTTAAATTTTTAAAATTTTAAATTTAAAGTTTTAATAATTATATTTTTAACATTTGTTATTTAAATTTATAAAATTTAATATTTAAATTTTTAAAATTTTGTATTTAAATTTTTAAATTTTAAAATTTAAAGTTTTAATAATTAATTTTTTAAAATTTATTATTTAAATTTTTAAATTTTAAAATTTAAAGTTTTAATAATTAAAATTTTACAATTTTGTATTTAAATTTTTAAAATTTTAAATTTAAACCTTTAATAAATAAATTTTTAATATTTGATATTTAAATTTATATAATTTAATATTTAAATTTTAAAAATTTTAAATTTAAAGTTTTAATAAATAAATTTTTAAAATTTATTATTCAAATTTATAAAATTTAATATTTAAATTTTTAAAATTTCGTATTTAAATTTTTAAATTTCAAAATTTAAAGTTTTAATAATTAAATTTTTAATATTTAATATTTAAATTTATAAAATTTAATATTTAAATTTTTAAAATTTTGAATTTAAACTTTTTATAAATAAATTTTTAAAATTTATTATTTAAATTTATAAAATTTAATATTTAAATTTTTAAAATTTAGTATTTAAATTTTTAAATTTTAAAATTTAAAGTTTTAATAATTAAATTCTTAAAGTTTAGTATTTAAATTTTTATAATTTTAAATTTAAACTTTTAATAAATAAATTTTTAATATTTATTATTTAAATTTATAAAATTTAATATTTAAATTTTTAAAATTTCGTATTTAAATTTTTAAATTTCAAAATTTAAAGTTTTAATAATTAAATTTTTAATATTTAATATTTAAATTTATAAAATTTAATATTTAAATTTTTAAAATTTTGAATTTAAACTTTTTATAAATAAATTTTTAAAATTTATTATTTAAATTTATAAAATTTATTATTTAAATTTATAAAATTTATTATTTAAATTTTTAAAATTTAGTATTTAAATTTTTAAATTTTAAAATTTAAAGTTTTAATAATTATATTTTTACAATTTAGAATTTAAATTTTTAAAATTTTAAATTTAAACTTTTAATAAATAAATTTTTAATATTTAATATTAAAATTTATAAAATTTAATATTTAAATTTTAAAAATTTTAAATTTAAAATTTTAATAAATAAATTTTTAAAATTTATTATTTAAATCTATAAAATTTAATATTTAAATTTTTAAAATTTAGTATTTAAATTTTTAAATTTTAAAATTTAAAGTTTTAATAATTAAATTTTTAAAGTTTAGTATTTAAATTTTAATAATTTTAAACTTTAATAAATAAATTTTTAATATTTAATATTTAAATTTATAAAATTTAATATTTAAATTTTTAAAATTTTAAACTTAAAGTTTTTATTTTTATTAATTAAATTTTTAAAATTTATTATTTTAATTTTTAAATTTTAAAATTTAAAGTTTTAATATTTAAATTTTTAAAATTTAGTATTTAAATTTTTAAAATGTTAAATTTAAACTTTTAATAAATAAATTTTTAATATTTAATATTTAAATTTATAAAATTTAACATTTAAATTTTTAAAATTTTAAATTTAAAGTTTTTATAAATAAATTTTTAAAATTTATTATTTAAATTTACAAAATTTATTATTTAAATTTACAAAATTTATTATTTAAATTTATAAAATTTAATATTTAAATTTTTAAAATTTAGTATTTAAATTTTTAAATTTTAAAATTTAAATATTTAAATTTTAAAATTTAAAGTTTTTATAATTATATTTTTAAAATTTAGTATTTAAATTTTTAAAATTTTAAATTTAAAGTTTTAATAAATAAATTTTTAAAATTTATTATTTAAATTTATAAAATTTATTATTTAAATTTATAAAATTTAATATTTAAATTTTTAAAATTTAGTATTTAAATTTTTAAATTTTAAAATTTAAAGTTTTATTAATTAAATTTTTAAAATTTATTATTTAAATTTTTAAATTTTAAAATTTAACGTTTTAATAATTAAATTTTTACAATTTTGTATTTAAATTTTTAAAATTTTAAATTAAAACTTTTATTAAATAAATTTTTAATATTTAATATTTAATTTTATAAAATTTAATATTTATATTTTTAAAGTTTAAATTTAAACTTTTAATAAATAAATTTTTTATATTTAATATTTAAATTTATAAAATTTAATATTTAAATTTTTAAAATTTTAAATTTAAAGTTTTTATTTTTATTAATTAAATTTTTTAAATTTATTATTTTAATTTTTAAATTTTAAAATTTAAAGTTTTAATATTTAAATTTTTAAAATTTAGTATTTAAATTTTTAATATTTTAAATTTAAAGTTTTAATAAATAAATTTTTAAATTTTCTTATTTAAATTTATAACATTTAATATTTAAATTTTTAAAATTTAGTATTTAAATTTTTAAATTTTAAAATTTAAAGTTTTAATAATTAAATTTTTAAAATATAGTATTTAAATTTTTAAATTTTAAAATTTAAATTTTTAATAATTAAATATTTAAAATTTATTATTTAAATTTTTAAATTTTAAAATTTAAAGTTTTTATAATTATATTTTTAAAATTTAGTATTTAAATTTTTAAAATTTTAAATTTAAAGTTTTAATAATAATATTTTTAACGTTTATTATTTAAATTTATAAAAATTATTATTTAAATTTTTAAAATTTAGCATTTAAATTTCTAAAATTTTAAATTTAAAGTTTTAATAATTAAATTTTTAAAATTTATTATTTAAATTTTTAAATTTTAAAATTTAAAGTTTTAATAATTATATTTTTAAAGTTTAGTATTTAAATTTTTAAAATTTTAAATTTAAACTTTTAATAAATAAATTTTTAATATTTATTATTTAAATTTATAAAATTTAATATTTAAATTTTTAAAATTTTAAATTTAAAGTTTTAATAAATAAATTTTTAAAATTTATTATTTAAATTTATAAAATTTATTATTTAAATTTATAAAATTTAATATTTAAATTTTTAAAATTTAATATTTAAATTTTTAAATTTTAAAATTTAAAGTTTTAATAATTAAATTTTTATAATTTATTATTTAAATTTTTAAATTTTAAAATTTAAAGTTTTAATAATTAAATTTTTACAATTTTGTATTTAAATTTTTAGAATTTTAAATTTAGACTTTTAATAAATAAATTTTTAATATTTGATATTTAAATTTATATAATTTAATATTTAAATTTTTAAATTTTAAAATTTAAAGTTTTAATAATTAAATTTTTAAAGTTTAGTATTTAAATTTTTATAATTTTAAATTTAAACTTTTAATAAATAAATTTTTATTATTTATTATTTAAATTTATAAAATTTAATATTTAAATTTTTAAAATTTCGTATTTAAATTTTTAAATTTCAAAATTTAAAGTTTTAATAATTAAATTTTTTATATTTAATATTTAAATTTATAAAATTTAATATTTAAATTTTTAAAATTTAGTATTTATATTTTTAAATTTTAAAATTTAAATTTTTATTAATTAAATTTTTAAAATTTATTATTTTAATTTTTAAATTTTAAAATTTAAAGATTTAATATTTAAATTTTTAAAATTTAGTATTTATATTTTTAAATTTTAAAATTTAAATTTTTATTAATTAAATTTTTAAAATTTATTATTTTAATTTTTAAATTTTAAAATTTAAAGATTTAATATTTAAATTTTTAAAATTTAGTATTTAAATTTTTAAAATTTTAAATTTAAACTTTTATTAAATAAATTTTTAATATTTAATATTTAATTTTTTAAAATTTAATATTTAAATTTATAAAATTTAAAATTTAAATTTTTAAAATTTTAAATTTAAAGTTTTTATTTTTATTAATTAAATTTTTAAAATTTATTATTTTAATTTTTAAATTTTAAAATTTAAAGTTTTAATAATTAAATTTTTAAAGTTTAGTATTTAAATTTTTATAATTTTAAATTTAAACTTTTAATAAATAAATTTTTAATATTTATTATTTAAATTTATAAAATTTAATATTTAAATTTTTAAAATTTCCTATTTAAATTTTTAAATTTCAAAATTTAAAGTTTTAATAATTAAATTTTTAATATTTAATATTTAAATTTATAAAATTTAATATTTAAATTTTTAAAATTTTAAATTTAAACTTTTTATAAATAAAAATTTTAAAATTTATTATTTAAATTTATAAAATTTGATATTTAAATTTTTAAAATATAGTATTTAAATTTTTAAATTTTAAAATTTAAAGTTTTAATAATTAAATTTTTAAAATTTAGTATTTAAATTTTTAAATTTTAAAATTTAAATTTTTAATAATTAAATATTTAAAATTTATTATTTAAATTTTTAAATTTTAAAATTTAAAGTTTTTATAATTATATTTTTAAAATTTAGTATTTAAATTTTTAAAATTTTAAATTTAAAGTTTTAATAATTATATTTTTAAAATTTATTATTTAAATTTATAAAAATTATTATTTAAATTTTTAAAATTTAGCATTTAAATTTCTAAAATTTTAAATTTAAAGTTTTAATAATTAAATTTTTAAAATTTATTATTTAAATTTTTAAATTTTAAAATTTAAAGTTTTAATAATTAAATTTTTAAAGTTTAGTATTTAAATTTTTAAAATTTTAAATTTAAACTTTTAATAAATAAATTTTTAATATTTATTATTTAAATTTATAAAATTTAATATTTAAATTTTTAAAATTTTAAATTTAAAGTTTTAATAAATAAATTTTTAAAATTTATTATTTAAATTTATAAATTTTATTATTTAAATTTATAAAATTTAATATTTAAATTTTTAAAATTTAATTATTAAAACTTTAAATTTTAAAATTTAAAAATTTAAATAATAAATTTTAAAAATTTAATTATTAAAACTTTAAATTCAAAATTTTAGAAATTTAAATGCTAAATTTTAAAAATTTAAATAATAATTTTTATAAATTTAAATAATAAATTTTAAAAATATAATTATTAAAACTTTAAATTTAAAATTTTAAAAATTTAAATACTAAATTTTAAAAATATAATTATAAAAACTTTAAATTTTAAAATTTAAAAATTTAAATAATAAATTTTAAATATTTAATTATTAAAAATTTAAATTTTAAAATTTAAAATTTTAAATAATAAATTTTAAAAATTTAATTATTAAAACTTTAAATTTTAAAATTTAAAAATTTAAATACTATATTTTAAAAACTTAAATATTAAATTTTATAAATTTAAATAATAAATTTTATAAATTTAAATAATAAATTTTAAAATTTTTATTTATAAAAAGTTTAAATTTAAAATTTTAAAAATTTAAATATTAAATTTTATAAATTTAAATAATAAATATTAAAAATTTATTTATTAAAAGTTTAAATTTAAAATTATAAAAATTTAAATACTAAACTTTAAAAATTTAATTATTAAAACTTTAAATTTTAAAATTTAAAAATTAAAATAATAAATTTTAAAAATTTAATTAATAAAAATAAAAACTTTAAATTTAAAATTTTAAAAATTTAAATATTAAATTTTATAAATTTAAATATTAAATTTTAAAAATTTATTTATTAAAAGTTTAAATTTAAACTTTAAAAATATAATTATTAGATTTTAAAAAATTAAATATTAAATATTAAAAATTTATTTAATAAAAGTTTAAATTTAAAATTTTAAAAATTTAAATACTAAATTTTAAAAGTTTAAATATTAAATCTTTAAATTTTAAAATTTAAAAATTAAAATAATAAATTTTAAAAATTTAATTAATAAAAATTTAAATTTTAAAATTTAAAAATATAAATACTAAATTTTAAAAATTTAAATATTAAATTTTATAAGTTTAAAT
The DNA here is from genome assembly GCF_024364675.1 of Aethina tumida. Taxonomy (NCBI): domain Eukaryota; kingdom Metazoa; phylum Arthropoda; class Insecta; order Coleoptera; family Nitidulidae; genus Aethina; species Aethina tumida. The sequence goes on from NC_065440.1 coordinate 4,414,659, forward strand.
AATAAATTTTATAAATTTAAATAAAAAATTTTAAAAATTTATTTATAAAAAGTTTAAATTTAAAATTTTAAAAATTTAAATATTAAATTTTATAAATTTAAATATTAAATATTAAAAATTTAATTATTAAAACTTTAAATTTTAAAATTTAAAAATTTAAATACTAAATTTTAAAAATTTAAATATTAAATTTTATAAATTTAAATAATAAATTTTAAAAATTTATTTATTAAAATTTTAAATTTAAAATTTTTAAAATTTAAATATTAAATTTTATAAATTTTAATATTAAATATTAAAAATTTATTTATTAAAAGTTTAAATTTAAAATTTTAAAAATTTAAATTCTAAATTGTAAAAATATAATTATTAAAACTTTAAATTTTAAAATTTAAAAATTTAAATACTAAATTTTAAAAATTTAAATATTAAATTTTATAAATTTCAATAATAAATTTTAAAAATTTATTTATTAAAACTTTAAATTTAAAATTTTTAAAATTTAAAAATTAAATTATATAAATTTAAATATCAAATATTAAAAATTTATTTATTAAAAGTTTAAATTTAAAATTTTAAAAATTTAAATACAAAATTGTAAAAATTTAATTATTAAAACTTTAAATTTTAAAATTTAAAAATTTAAATAATAAATTTTAAAAATTTAATTATTAAAACCTTAGATTTTAAAATTTAAAAATTTAAATACTAAATTTTAAAAATTTAAATATTAAATTTTATAAATTTAAATACTAAATTTTAAAAATATAATTATAAAAACTTTAAATTTTAAAATTTAAAAATTTAAATAATAAATTTTAAATATTTAATTATTAAAAATTTAAATTTTAAAATTTAAAAATTTAAATACTAAATTTTAAAAATTTAATTATTAAAACTTTAAATTTTAAAATTTAAAAATTTAAATACTATATTTTAAAATTTTAAATATTAAATTTTATAAATTTAAATAATAAATTTTAAAAATTTAATTATTAAAACTTTAAATTTAAAATTTTAGAAATTTAAATGCTAAATTTTAAAAATTTAAATATTAAATTTTATAAATTTAAATAATAAATTTTAAAAATTTATTTATTATAATTTTTGATTTAAAATTTTAAAAATTTAAATACTAAATTTTAAAAATTTAATTATTAAATCTTTAAATTTTAAAATTTAAAAATTTAAAATTTAAAATTTAAATACTAAATTTTAAAAATATAAATATTAAATTTTATAAATTTAAATAATAAATTTTGTAAATTTAAATAATAAATTTTAAAAATTTATTTATAAAAACTTTAAATTTAAAATTTAAAAATTTAAATGTTAAATTTTATAAATTTAAATATTAAATATTAAAAATTTATTTATTAAAAGTTTAAATTTAAACTTTAAAAATATAAATATTAAATTTTATAAAATTAAATATTAAATATTAAAAATTTATTTAATAAAAGTTTAAATTTAAAATTTTAAAAATTTAAATACTAAATTTTAAAAATTTAAATATTAAAACTTTAAATTTTAAAATATAAAAATTAAAATAATAAATTTTAAAAATTTAATTAATAAAAATAAAAACTTTAAATTTAAAATTTTAAAAATTTAAATACTAAATTTTATAAATTTAATTATTAAATATTAAAAATTTATTTATTAAAAGTTTAAATTTAAACTTTAAAAATATAAATATTAAATTTTAAAAAATTAAATATTAAATATTAAAAATTTATTTAATAAAAGTTTAAATTTAAAATTTTAAAAATTTAAATACTAAATTTTAAAAATTTAAATATTAAATCTTTAAATTTTAAAATTTAAAAATTAAAATAATAAATTTTAAAAATTTAATTAATAAAAATTTAAATTTTAAAATTTAAAAATATAAATACTAAATTTTAAAAATTTAAATATTAAATTTTATAAATTTAAATAATAAATTTTTTAAATTTAAATAATAAATTTTAAAAATTTATTTATAAAAAGTTTAAATTTAAAATTTTAAAAATTTAAATATTAAATTTTATAAATTTATATATTAAATATTAAAAATTTAATTATTAAAACTTTAAATTTTGAAATTTAAAAATTTAAATACGAAATTTTAAAAATTTAAATATTAAATTTTATAAATTTAAATAATAAATAATAAAAATTTATTTATTAAAAGTTTAAATTTAAAATTATAAAAATTTAAATACTAAACTTTAAAAATTTAATTATTAAAACTTTAAATTTTAAAATTTAAAGATTTAAACACTAAATTTTAAAAATTTAAATATTAAATTTTATAAATTTAAATAATAAATTTTAAAAATTTATTTATTAAAATTTTAAATTTATAATTTTTAAATTTTAAATATTAAATTTTATAAATTTTAATATTAAATATTAAAAATTTATTTATTAAAATTTTAAATTTAAAATTTTTAAAATTTAAATATTACATTTTATAAATTTTAATATTAAATATTAAAAATTTATTTATTAAAAGTTTAAATTTAAAATTTTAAAAATTTAAATTCTAAATTGTAAAAATATAATTATTAAAACTTTAAATTTTAAAATTTAAAAATTTAAATACTAAATTTTAAAAATTTAATTATTAAAACTATAAATTTTAAAATTTAAAAATATAACTACTAAATTTTAAAAATTTAAATATTAAATTTTATAAATTTAAATAATAAATTTTAAAAATTTATTTATAAAAAGTTTAAATTTAAAATTTTAAAAATATAAATATTAAATTTTATAAATTTACATATTAAATATTAAAAATTTAATTATTAAAACTTTAAATTTTGAAATTTAAAAATTTAAATACGAAATTTTAAAAATTTAAATATTAAATTTTATAAATTTAAATAATAAATAATAAAAATTTATTTATTAAAAGTTTAAATTTAAAATTATAAAAATTTAAATACTAAACTTTAAAAATTTAATTATTAAAACTTTAAATTTTAAAATTTAAAAATATAACTACTAAATTTTAAAAATTTAAATATTAAATTTTATAAATTTAAATAATAAATTTTAAAAATTTATTTATTAAAATTTTAAATTTAAAATTTTTAAAATTTAAATATTAAATTTTATAAATTTTAATATTAAATATTAAAAATTTATTTATTAAAAGTTTAAATTAAAATTTTAAAAATTTAAATTCTAAATTGTAAAATTATAATTATTAAAACTTTAAATTTTAAAATTTAAAAATTTAAATACTATATTTTAAAAATTTAAATATTAAATTTTATAAATTTGAATAATATATTTTAAAAATTTATTTATTAAAACTTTAAATTTAAAATTTTAAAAATTTAAATATTAAATTTTATAAATTTAAATAATAAATATTAAAAATTTATTTATAAAAAGTTTAAATTTAAAATTTTAAAAATTTAAATACTAAACTTTAAAATTTTAATTATTAAAACTTTAAATTTTAAAATTTAAAAATTTAAATAATAAGTTTTAAAAATATAATTATTAAAACTTTAAATTTAAAATTTTAAAAATTTAAATACTAAATTTTAAAAATATAATTATAAAAGCTTTAAATTTTAAAATTTAAAAATTTAAATAATAAATTTTAAATATTTTATTATTAAAAATTTAAATTTTAAAATTTAAAAATTTAAATTTTAAAATTTAAAAATTTAAATACTAAATTTTAAAAATTTAATTATTAAAACTTTAAATTTTAATATTTAAAAATTTAAATATTATATTTTAAAAATTTAAATATTAAATTTTATAAATTTAAATAATAAATTTTAAAAATTTATTTATTAAAATTTTAAATTTAAAATTTTTAAAATTTAAATATTAAATTTTATAAATTTAAATATTAAATATTAAAAATTTATTTATTAAAAGTTTAAATTTAAAATTTTAAAAATTTAAATTCTAAATTGTAAAAATATAATTATTAAAACTTTAAATTTTAAAATTTAAAAATTTAAATAATAAATTTTAAAAATTTAATTATTAAAACTTTAAATTTTAAAATTTAAAAATTTAAATATTAAATTTTAAAAATTTAAATATTAAATTTTATAAATTTAAATAATAAATATTAAAAATTTATTTATTAAAAGTTTAAATTTAAAATTATAAAAATTTAAATACTAAACTTTAAAAATTTAATTATTAAAACTTTAAATTTTAAAATTTAAATATTTAAATACTAAATTTTAAAAATTTAAATATTAAATTTTATAAATTTAAATATTAAATATTAAAAATTTATTTATTAAAACTTTAAATTTAAAATTTTTAAAATTTAAATATTAAATTTTATAAATTTAAATATTAAATATTAAAAATTAATTTATTAAAAGTTTAAATTTAAAATTTTAAAAATTTAAATACTAAATTGTAAAAATTTAATTATTAAAACTATAAATTTTAAAATTTATAAATTTAAATACTAAATTTTAAAAATTTAAATATTAAATTTTATAAATTTGAATAATAAATTTTAAAAATTTATTTATTAAAACTTTAAATTTAAAATTTTAAAAATTTAAATATTAAATTTTATAAATTTAAATATTAAATATTAAAAATTTATTTATTGAAAGTTTAAATTTAAAATTTTAAAAATTTAAATACTAAATTGTAAAAATTTAATTATTAAAACTATAAATTTTAAAATTTATAAATTTATATACTAAATTTTAAAAATTTAAATATTAAATTTTATAAATTTGAATAATAAAGTTTAAAAATTTATTTATTAAAACTTTAAATTTAAAATTTTAAAAATTTAAATATTAAATTTTATAAACTTAAATAATAAATATTAAAAATTTAGTTATTAAAAGTTTAAATTTAAAATTTTAAAAATTTAAATACTAAACTTTAAAAATTTAATTATTAAGACTTTAAATTTTAAAATTTAAAAATTTAAATAATAAATTTTAAAAATTTAATTATTAAACTTTTAATTTAAAATTTTGGAAATTTAAATGCTGTTTTAAAAATTTAAATATTAAATTTTATAAATTTAAATAATAAATTTTAAAAATTTAAATATTAAATTTTATAAATTAAAATAATAAATTTTAAAAATTTATTTTTTATAATTTTTGATTTAAAATTTTAAAAATTTAAATACTAAATTTTAAAAATTTAATTATTAAATCTTTAAATTTTAAAATTTAAAAATATAAATTTTAAAATTTAAAAATTTAAATACTAAATTTTAAAAATTTAAATATTAAATTTTATAAATTTAAATATTAAATATTATAAATTTATTTATTAAAATTTTAAATTTAAAATTTTTAAAATTTAAATATTAAATTTTATAAATTTTAATATTAAATATTAAAAATTTATTTATTAAAAGTTTAAATTTAAAATTTTAAAAATTTAAATTCTAAATTGAAAAAATATAATAATTAAAACTTTAAATTTTAAAATTTAAAAATTTAAATACTAAATTTTAAAAATTTAAATATTAAATTTTATAAATTTGAATAATAAATTTTAAAAATTTATTTATTAAAACTTTAAATTTAAAATTTTTAAAATTTAAATATTAAATTATATAAATTTAAACAATAAATTTTAAAAATTTATTTATTAAAATTTATTATTTAAATTTATAAAATTTATTATTTAAATTTATAAAATTTAATATTTAAAATTTTAAAATTTAGTATTTAAATATTTAAATTTTAAAATTTATAGTTTTAATAATTAAATTTTTCAAATATATTATTTAAATTTTTAAATTTTAAAATTTAAAGTTTTAATAATTAAATTTTTACAATTTTGTATTTAAATTTTTAGAATTTTAAATTTAAACTTTTAATAAATAAATTTTTAATATTTGATATTTAAATTTATATAATTTAATATTTAAATTTTAAAAATTTTAAATTTAAAGTTTTAATAAATAAATTTTTAAAATTTATTATTCAAATTTATAAAATTTAATATTTAAATTTTTAAAATTTAGTATTTAAATTTTTAAATTTTAAAATTTAAAGTTTTAATAATTATATTTTTTCAATTTAGAATTTAAATTTTTAAAATTTTAAATTTAAACTTTTAATAAATAAATTTTTAATATTTAATATTAAAATTTATAAAATTTAATATTTAAATTTTAAAAATTTTAAATTTAAAATTTTAATAAATAAATTTATAATATTTAATATTTAAATTTATAAAATTTAATATTTAAATTTTTAAAATTTAGTATTTAAAGTTTTAAATTTTAAAATTTATATTTTTAAATTTTAAAATTTATATTTTTAAATTTTAAAATTTAAAGATTTAATAATTAAATTTTTAAAATTTAGTATTTAAATTTTTAAAATTTTAAATCAAAAATTATAAAAAATAAATTTTTAAAATTTATTATTTTAATTTATAAAATTTAATATTTAAATTTTTAAAATTTATTATTTAAATTTATAAAATTTAATATTTAAATTTTTAAAACATAGCATTTAAATTTCCAAAATTTTAAATTAAAAGTTTAATAATTAAATTTTTAAAATTTATTATTTAAATTTTTAAATTTTAAAATTTAAAGTCTTAATAATTAAATTTTTAAAGTTTAGTATTTAAATTTTTAAAATTTTAAATTTAAACTTTTAATAACTAAATTTTTAATATTTATTATTTATGTTTATAAAATTTAATATTTAAATTTTTAAAATTTTAAATTTAAAGTTTTAATAAATAAATTTTTAAACTTTATTATTCAAATTTATAAAATTTAATATTTAAATTTTTAAAATTTAGTATATAAATTTATAAATTTTAAAATTTATAGTTTTAATAATTAAATTTTTACAATTTAGTATTTAAATTTTTAAAATTTTAAATTTAAACTTTCAATAAATAAATTTTTAATATTTAATATTTAAATTTATAAAATTTAATATTTAAATTTTTAAAATTTTAAATTTAAAGTTTTAATAAATAAATTTTTAAAATTTATTATTCAAATTTATAAAATTTAATATTTAAATTTTTAAAATTTAGTATTTAAATTTATAAATTTTAAAATTTAAAGTTTTAATAATTAAATTTTTACAATTTAGTATTTAAATTTTTAAAATTTTAAATTTAAACTTTTAATAAATTAATTTTTAATATTTAATATTTAAATTTATAAAATTTAATATTTAAATTTTAAAAATTTTAAATTTAAAGTTTTAATAAATAAATTTTTAATATTTAATATTTAAATTTATAAAATTTAATATTTAAATTTTTAAAATTTAGTATTTAAATATTTAAATTTTAAAATTTAAAGTTTTAATAATTAAATTTTTAAAGTTTATTATTTAAATTTTTATAATTTTAAATTTAAACTTTTAATAAATAAATTTTTAATATATATTATTTAAATTTATAAAATTTAATATTTAAATTTTTAAAATTTAATATTTAAATTTTTAAATTTTAAAATTTAAAGTTTTAATAATTAAATTTTTAAAATTTATTATTTAAATTTTTAAATTTTAAAATTTAAAGTTTTAATAATTATATTTTTACAATTTAGAATTTAAATTTTTAAAATTTTAAATTTAAACTTTTAATAAATAAATTTTTAATATTTAATATTTAAATTTATAAAATTTAATATTTAAATTTTAAAAATTTTAAATTTAAAATTTTAATAAATAAATTTTTAAAATTTATTATTTAAATTTATAAAATTTAATATTTAAATTTTTAAAATATAATATTTAAATTTTTAAATTTTAAAATTTAAAGTTTTAATAATTAAATTTTTAAAATTTAGTATTTAAATTTTTAAATTTTAAAATTTAAATTTTTAATAATAAAATATTTAAAATTTATTATTTAAATTTTTAAATTTTAAAATTTAAAGTTTTTATAATTATATTTTTAAAATTTAGTATTTAAATTTTTAAAATTTTAAATTTAAAGTTTTAATAATTATATTTTTAAAACTTATTATTTAAATTTTTAAATTTTAAAATTTAAAGTTTTAATAATTAAAATTTTAAAGTTTAGTATTTAAATTTTTAAAATTTTAAATTTAAACTTTTTATAAATAAATTTTTAATATTTATTATTTAAATTTATAAAATTTAATATTTAAATTTTTAAAATTTTAAATTTAAAGTTTTAATAAATAAATTTTTAAAATATATTATTCAAATTTATAAAATTTAATATTTAAATTTTTAAAATATAGTATTTAAATTTTTAAATTTTAAAATTTAAAGTTTTAATAATTATAATTTTACAATTTAGAATTTAAATTTTTAAAATTTTAATTTAAACTTTTAATAAATAAATTTTTAATATTTAATATTAAAATTTATAAAATTTAATATTTAAATTTTAAAAATTTTAAATTTAAAATTTTAATAAATAAATTTTTAAAATTTATTATTTAAATTTATAAAATTTAATATTTAAATTTTTAAAATTTAGTAGTTATATTTTTAAATTTTAAAATTTAAAGTTTTAATAATTAAATTTTTAAAGGTTAGTATTTAAATTTTTATAATTTTAAATTTAAACTTTTAATAAATAAATTTTTATTATTTATTATTTAAATTTATAAAATTTAATATTTAAATTTTTAAAATTTCGTATTTAAATTTTTAAATTTCAAAATTTAAAGTTTTAATAATTAAATTTTTAATATTTAATATTTAAATTTATAAAATTTAATATTTATATTTTTAAAATTTTAAATTTAAACTTTTTATAAATAAATTTTTAAAATTTATTATTTAAATTTTTAAAATTTATTATTTAAATTTATAAAATTTATTATTTAAACTTATAAAATTTAATATTTAAATTTTTAAAATTTAGTATTTATATTTTTAAATTTTAAAATTTAAATTTTTATTAATTAAATTTTTAAAATTTATTATTTTAATTTTTAAATTTTAAAATTTAAAGTTTTAATATTTAAATTTTTAAAATTTAGTATTTAAATTTTTAAAATTTTAAATTTAAACTTTTATTAAATAAATATTTAATATTTAATATTTAATTTCATAAAATTTAATATTTATATTTTTAAAGTTTAAATTTAAACTTTTAATAAATAAATTTTTAATATTTAATATTTAAATTTATAAAATTTAATATTTAAATTTTTAAAGTTTAGTATTTAAATTTTTAAATTTTAAAATTTAAAGTGTTAATAATTAAATTTTTAAAATTTATTATATAAATTTTTAAATTTTAAAATTTAAAGTTTTAAAAATTAAATTTTTACAATTTTGTATTTAAATTTTTAAAATTTTAAATTTAAACTTTTAATAAATAAATTTTTAATATTTGATAATTAAATTTATATAATTTAATATTTAAATTTTAAAAATTTTAAATTTAAAGTTTTAATAAATAAATTTTTAAAATTTATTATTCAAATTTATAAAATTTAATATTTAAATTTTTAAAATTTAGTAGTTATATTTTTAAATTTTAAAATTTAAAGTTTTAATAATTAAATTTTTAATATTTAATATTTAAATTTATAAAATTTAATATTTATATTTTTAAAATTTTAAATTTAAACTTTTAATAAATAAATTTTTAATATTTAATATTTAAATTTATAAAATTTAATATTTAAATTTTTAAAGTTTAGTATTTAAATTTTTAAATTTTAAAATTTAAAGTGTTAATAATTAAATTTTTAAAATTTATTATATAAATTTTTAAATTTTAAAATTTAAAGTTTTAAAAATTAAATTTTTACAATTTTGTATTTAAATTTTTAAAATTTTAAATTTAAACTTTTAATAAATAAATTTTTAATATTTGATAATTAAATTTATATAATTTAATATTTAAATTTTAAAAATTTTAAATTTAAAGTTTTAATAAATAAATTTTTAAAATTTATTATTCAAATTTATAAAATTTAATATTTAAATTTTTAAAATTTAGTAGTTATATTTTTAAATTTTAAAATTTAAAGTTTTAATAATTATATTTTTACAATTTAGAATTTAAATTTTTAAAATTTTAATTTAAACTTTTAATAAATAAATTTTTAATATTTAATATTAAAATTTATAAAATTTAATATTTAAATTTTAAAAATTTTAAATTTAAAATTTTAATAAATAAATTTTTAAAATTTATTATTTAAATTTATAAAATTTAATATTTAAATTTTTAAAATTTAGTAGTTATATTTTTAAATTTTAAAATTTAAAGTTTTAATAATTAAATTTTTAAAGTTTAGTATTTAAATTTTTATAATTTTAAATTTAAACTTTTAATAAATAAATTTTTATTATTTATTATTTAAATTTATAAAATTTAATATTTAAATTTTTAAAATTTCGTATTTAAATTTTTAAATTTCAAAATTTAAAGTTTTAATAATTAAATTTTTAATATTTAATATTTAAATTTATAAAATTTAATATTTATATTTTTAAAATTTTAAATTTAAACTTTTTATAAATAAATTTTTAAAATTTATTATTTAAATTTTTAAAATTTATTATTTAAATTTATAAAATTTATTATTTAAACTTATAAAATTTAATATTTAAATTTTTAAAATTTAGTATTTATATTTTTAAATTTTAAAATTTAAATTTTTATTAATTAAATTTTTAAAATTTATTATTTTAATTTTTAAATTTTAAAATTTAAAGTTTTAATAATTAAATTTTTAAAATTTATTATATAAATTTTTAAATTTTAAAAGTTAAAGTTTTAAAAATTAAATTTTTACAATTTTGTATTTAAATTTTTAAAATTTTAAATTTAAACTTTTAATAAATAAATTTTTAATATTTGATAATTAAATTTATATAATTTAATATTTAAATTTTAAAAATTTTAAATTTAAAGTTTTAATAAATAAATTTTTAAAATTTATTATTCAAATTTATAAAATTTAATATTTAAATTTTTAAAATTTATTATTTAAATTTTTAAATTTTAAAATTTAAAGTTTTAATAATTATATTTTTACAATTTAGAATTTAAATTTTTAAAATTTTAAATTTAAACTTTTAATAAATAAATTTTTAATATTTAATATTAAAATTTATAAAATTTAATATTTAAATTTTAAAATTTAAAGTTTAAAAATTAAATTTTTACAATTTTGTATTTAAATTTTTAAAATTTTAAATTTAAACTTTTAATAAATAAATTTTTAATATTTGATATTTAAATTTATATAATTTAATATTTAAATTTTAAAAATTTTAAATTTAAAGTTTTAATAAATAAATTTTTAAAATTTATTATTCAAATTTATAAAACTTAATATTTAAATTTTTAAAATTTATTATTTAAATTTTTAAATTTTAAAATTTAAAGTTTTAATAATTATATTTTTACAATTTAGAATTTAAATTTTTAAAATTTTAAATTTAAACTTTTAATAAATAAATTTTTAATATTTAATATTTAAATTTATAAAATTTAATATTTATATTTTAAAAATTTTAAATTTAAAATTTTAATAAATAAATTTTTAAAATTTATTATTTAAATTTATAAAATTTAATATTTAAATTTTTAAAATTTAGTATTTAAATTTTTAAATTTTAAAATTTAAAGTTTTAATAATTAAATTTTTAAAGTTTAGTATTTAAATTTTTATAATTTTAAATTTAAACTTTTAATAAATAAATTTTTAATATTTATTATTTAAATTTATAAAATTTAATATTTAAATTTTTAAAATTTCGTATTTAAATTTTTAAATTTCAAAATTTAAAGTTTTAATAATTAAATTTTTAATATTTAATATTTAAATATATAAAATTTAATATTTAAATTTTTAAAATTTTAAATTTAAACTTTTTATAAATAAATTTTTAAAATTTATTATTTAAATTTATAAAATTTATTATTTAAATTTATAAAATTTAATATTTAAATTTTTAAAATTTAGTATTTATATTTTTAAATTTTAAAATTTAAATTTTTATTAATTAAATTTTTAAAATTTATTATTTTAATTTTTAAATTTTAAAATTTAAAGATTTAATATTTAAATTTTTAAAATTTAGTATTTAAATTTTTAAAATTTTAAATTTAAACTTTTATTAAATGAATTATTAATATTTAATATTTAATTTTTTAAAATTTAATATTTATATTTTAAAAGTTTAAAGTTTTAATAATTAAATTTTTAAAGTTTAGTATTTAAATTTTTATAATTTTAAATTTAAACTTTTAATAAATAAATTTTTATTATTTATTATTTAAATTTATAAAATTTAATATTTAAATTTTTAAAATTTCGTATTTAAATTTTTAAATTTCAAAATTTAGAGTTTTAATAATTAAATTTTTAATATTTAATATTTAAATATATAAAATTTAATATTTAAATTTTTAAAATTTTAAATTTAAACTTTTTATAAATAAATTTTTAAAATTTATTATTTAAATTTATAAAATTTAATATTTAAATTTTTAAAATTTAGTATTTATATTTTTAAATTTTAAAATTTAAATATTTATTAATTAAATTTTTAAAATTTATTATTTTAATTTTTAAATTTTAAAATTTAAAGATTTAATATTTAAATTTTTAAAATTTAGTATTTAAATTTTTAAAATTTTAAATTTAAACTTTTATTAAATAAATTATTAATATTTAATATTTAATTTTTTAAAATTTAATATTTATATTTTAAAAGTTTAAAGTTTTAATAATTAAATTTTTAAAGTTTAGTATTTAAATTTTTATAATTTTAAATTTAAACTTTTAATAAATAAATTTTTATTATTTATTATTTAAATTTATAAAATTTAAAATTTAAATTTTTAAAATTTTAAATTTAAACTTTTTATAAATAAATTTTTAAAATTTATTATTTAAATTTATAAAATTTATTATTTAAATTTATAAAATTTAATATTTAAATTTTTAAAATTTAGTATTTAAATTTTTAAATTTTAAAATTTAAAGTTTTAATAATTAAATTTTTAAAATTTATTATTTAAATTTTTAAATTTTAAAATTTAAAGTTTAAAAATTAAATTTTTACAATTTTGTATTTAAATTTTTAAAATTTTAAATTTAAACTTTTAATAAATAAATTTTTAATATTTGATATTTAAATTTATATAATTTAATATTTAAATTTTAAAAATTTTAAATTTAAAGTTTTAATAAATAAATTTTTAAAATTTATTATTCAAATTTATAAAATTTAATATTTAAATTTTTAAAATTTATTATTTAAATTTTTAAATTTTAAAATTTAAAGTTTTAATAATTATATTTTTACAATTTAGAATTTAAATTTTTAAAATTTTAAATTTAAACTTTTAATAAATAAATTTTTAATATTTAATATTTAAATTTATAAAATTTAATATTTATATTTTAAAAATTTTAAATTTAAAATTTTAATAAATAAATTTTTAAAATTTATTATTTAAATTTATAAAATTTAATATTTAAATTTTTAAAATTTAGTATTTAAATTTTTAAATTTTAAAATTTAAAGTTTTAATAATTAAATTTTTAAAGTTTAGTATTTAAATTTTTATAATTTTAAATTTAAACTTTTAATAAATAAAATTTTAATATTTATTATTTAAATTTATAAAATTTAATATTTAAATTTTTAAAATTTCGTATTTAAATTTTTAAATTTCAAAATTTAAAGTTTTAATAATTAAATTTTTAATATTTAATATTTAAATATATAAAATTTAATATTTAAATTTTTAAAATTTTAAATTTAAACTTTTTATAAATAAATTTTTAAAATTTATTATTTAAATTTATAAAATTTATTATTTAAATTTATAAAATTTAATATTTAAATTTTTAAAATTTAATATTTATATTTTTAAATTTTAAAATTTAAATTTTTATTAATTAAATTTTTAAAATTTATTATTTTAATTTTTAAATTTTAAAATTTAAAGATTTAATATTTAAATTTTTAAAATTTAGTATTTAAATTTTTAAAATTTTAAATTTAAACTTTTATTAAATGAATTATTAATATTTAATATTTAATTTTTTAAAATTTAATATTTATATTTTAAAAGTTTAAAGTTTTAATAATTAAATTTTTAAAGTTTAGTATTTAAATTTTTATAATTTTAAATTTAAACTTTTAATAAATAAATTTTTATTATTTATTATTTAAATTTATAAAATTTAATATTTAAATTTTTAAAATTTTAAATTTAAACTTTTTATAAATAAATTTTTAAAATTTATTATTTAAATTTATAAAATTTATTATTTAAATTTATAAAATTTAATATTTAAATTTTTAAAATTTAGTATTTAAATTTCTAAATTTTAAAATTTAAAGTTTTAATAATTAAATTTTTAAAATTTATTATTTAAATTTTTAAATTTTAAAATTTAAAGTTTAAAAATTAAATTTTTACAATTTTGTATTTAAATTTTTAAAATTTTAAATTTAAACTTTTAATAAATAAATTTTTAATATTTGATATTTAAATTTATATAATTTAATATTTAAATTTTAAAAATTTTAAATTTAAAGTTTTAATAAATAAATTTTTAAAATTTATTATTCAAATTTATAAAATTTTATATTTAAATTTTTAAAATTTATTATTTAAATTTTTAAATTTTAAAATTTAAAGTTTTAATAATTATATTTTTACAATTTAGAATTTAAATTTTTAAAATTTTAAATTTAAACTTTTAATAAATAAATTTTTAATATTTAATATTTAAATTTATAAAATTTAATATTTAAATTTTAAAAATTTTAAATTTAAAATTTTAATAAATAAATTTTTAAAATTTATTATTTAAATTTATAAAATTTAATATTTAAATTTTTAAAATATAGTATTTAAATTTTTAAATTTTAAAATTTAAAGTTTTAATAATTAAATTTTTAAAATTTAGTATTTAAATTTTTATATTTTAAAATTTAAAGTTTTAATAATTAAATTTTAACAATTTTGTATTTAAATTTTTAAAATTTTAAATTTAAACTTTTAATAAATAAATTTTTAATATTTGATATTTAAATTTATATAATTTAATATTTAAATTTTAAAAATTTTAAATTTAAAGTTTTAATAAATAAATTTTTAAAATTTATTATTCAAATTTATAAAATTTAATATTTAAATTTTTAAAATTTATTATTTAAATTTTTAAATTTTAAAATTTAAAGTTTTAAAAATTAAATTTTTACAATTTTGTATTTAAATTTTTAAAATTTTAAATTTAAACTTTTAATAAATAAATTTTTAATATTTGATATTTAAATTTATATAATTTAATATTTAAATTTTAAAAATTTTAAATTTAAAGTTTTAATAAATAAATTTTTAAAATTTATTATTCAAATTTATAAAATTTAATATTTAAATTTTTAAAATTTATTATTTAAATTTTTAAATTTTAAAATTTAAAGTTTTAAAAATTAAATTTTTACAATTTTGTATTTAAATTTTTAAAATTTTAAAATTAAACTTTTAATAAATAAATTTTTAATATTTAATATTAAAATTTATAAAATTTAATATTTAAATTTTAAAAATTTTAAATTTGAAATTTTAATAAATAAATTTTTAAAATTTATTATTTAAATTTATAAAATTTAATATTTAAATTTTTAAAATTTAGTATTTAAATTTTTAAATTTTAAAATTTAAAGTTTTAATAATTAAATTTTTAAAGTTTAGTATTTAAATTTTTATAATTTTAAATTTAAACTTTTAATAAATAAATTTTTAATATTTGATATTTAAATTTATATAATTTAATATTTAAATTTTAAAAATTTTAAATTTAAAATTTTAATAAATAAATTTTTAAAATTTATTATTTAAATTTATAAAATTTAATATTTAAATTTTTAAAATTTAGTATTTAAATTTTTAAATTTTAAAATTTAAATTTTTATTAATTAAATTTTTAAAATTTATTATTTTAATTTTTAAATTTAAAAATTTAAAGATTTAATATTTAAATTTTTAAAATTTAGTATTTAAATTTTTAAAATTTTAAATTTAAACTTTTATTAAATAAATTTTTAATATTTAATATTTAATTTTTTAAAATTTAATATTTATATTTTAAAAGTTTAAAGTTTTAATAATTAAATTTTTAAAGTTTAGTATTTAAATTTTTATAATTTTAAATTTAAACTTTTAATAAATAAATTTTTATTATTTATTATTTAAATTTATAAAATTTAATATTTAAATTTTTAAAATTTCGTATTTAAATTTTTAAATTTTAAAATTTATAGTTTTAATAATTAAGTTTTTAAAATTTATTATTTAAATTTTTAAATTTTAAAATTTAAAGTTTTAATAATTAAATTTTTACAATTTTGTATTTAAATTTTTAAAATTTTAAATTTAAACTTTTAATAAATTAATTTTTAATATTTGATATTTAAATTTATATAATTTAATTTTTAAATTTTATAAATTATAAATTTAAAGTTTTAATAAATAAATTTTTAAAATTTATTATTTAAATTTATAAAATTTAATATTTAAATTTATAAAATTTAGTATTTAAATTTTTAAATTTTAAAATTTAAAGTTTTAATAATTAAATTTTTAAATTTTTATAATTTTAAATTTAAGCTTTTAATAAATAAATTTTTAATATTTATTATTTAAATTTATAAAATTTAATATTTAAATTTTTAAAATTTCGTATTTAAATTTTTAAATTTCAAAATTTAAAGTTTTAATAATTAAATTTTTAATATTTAATATTTAAATATATAAAATTTAATATTTAAATTTTTAAAATTTTAAATTTAAACTTTTTATAAATAATTTTTTAAAATTTATTATTTAAATTTATAAAATTTATTATTTAAATTTATAAAATTTAATATTTAAATTTTTAAAATTTAGTATTTATATTTTTAAATTTTAAAATTTAAATTTTTATTAATTAAATTTTTAAAATTTATTATTTTAATTTTTAAATTTTAAAATTTAAAGATTTAATATTTAAATTTTTAAAATTTAGTATTTAAATTTTTAAAATTTTAAATTTAAACTTTTATTAAATAAATTTTTAATATTTAATATTTAATTTTTTAAAATTTAATATTTATATTTTTAAAGTTTAAATTTAAACTTTTAATAAATAAATTTTTAAAATTTAATATTTAAATTTATAAAATTTAATATTTAAATTTTTAAAATTTTAAATTTAAAGTTTTAATAAATAAATTTTTAAAATTTATTATTTAAATTTATAAAATTTATTATTTAAATTTTTAAAATTTAATATTTAAATTTATAAAATTTAATATTTAAATTTTTAAAATTTTAAATTTAAAGTTTTAAAAATTAAATTTTTACAATTTTGTATTTAAATTTTTAAAATTTTAAATTTAAACTTTTAATAAATAAATTTTTAATATTTGATATTTAAATTTATATAATTTAATATTTAAATTATAAAAATTTTAAATTTAAAGTTTTAATAAATAAATTTTTAAAATTTATTATTCAAATTTATAAAATTTAATATTTAAATTTTTAAAATTTATTATTTAAATTTTTAAATTTTAAAATTTAAAGTTTTAATAATTATATTTTTACAATTTAGAATTTAAATTTTTAAAATTTTAAATTTAAACTTTTAATAAATAAATTTTTAATATTTAATATTTAAATTTATAAAATTTAATATTTAAATTTTAAAAATTTTTAATTTAAAATTTTAATAAATAATTTTTAAACTTTATTATTCAAATTTATAAAATTTAATATTTAAATTTTTAAAATTTAGTATTTCAATTTTTAAATTTTAAAATTTAAAGTTTTAATAATTATATTTTTACAATTTAGAATTTAAATTTTTAAAATTTTAAATTTAAACTTTTAATAAATAAATTTTTAATATTTAATATTAAAATTTATAAAATTTAATATTTAAATTTTAAAAATTTTAAATTTAAAATTTTATTAAATAAATTTTTAAAATTTATTATTTAAATTTATAAAATTTAATATTTAAATTTTTAAAATTTAGTATTTAAATTTTTAAATTTTAAAATTTAAATTTTTATTAATTAAATTTTTAAAATTTATTATTTTAATTTTTAAATTTTAAAATTTATAGATTTAATATTTAAATTTTTAAAATTTAGTATTTAAATTTTTAAAATTTTAAATTTAAACTTTTATTAAATAAATTTTTAATATTTAATATTTAATTTTTTAAAATTTAATATTTATATTTTAAAAGTTTAAAGTTTTAATAATTAAATTTTTAAAATTTAGTATTTAAATTTTTATAATTTTAAATTTAAACTTTTAATAAATAAATTTTTATTATTTATTATTTAAATTTATAAAATTTAATATTTAAGTTTTTAAAATTTCGTATTTAAATTTTTAAATTTCAAAATTTAAAGTTTTAATAATTAAATTTTTAATATTTAATATTTAAATTTATAAAATTTAATATTTAAATTTTTAAAATTTTAAATTTAAACTTTTTATAAATAAATTTTTAAAATTTATTATTTAAATTTTTAAAATTTATTATTTAAATTTATAAAATTTATTATTTAAATTTATAAAATTTAATATTTAAATTTTTAAAATTTAGTATTTATATTTTTAAATTTTAAAATTTAAATTTTTATTAATTATATTTTTAAAATTTATTATTTTAATTTTTAAATTTTAAAATTTAAAGATTTAATATTTAAATTTTTAAAATTTAGTATTTAAATTTTTAAAATTTTAAATTTAAAGTTTTTATTTTTATTAATTAAATTTTTAAAATTTATTATTTTAATTTTTAAATTTTAAAATTTAAGGTTTTAATATTTAAATTTTTAAAATTTAGTATTTAAATTTTTAAAATTTTAAATTTAAACTTTTATTAAATAAATTTTTTATATTTAATATTTAATTTCATAAAATATAATATTTATATTTTTAAAGTTTAAATTTAAACTTTTAATAAATAAATTTTTAATATTTAATATTTAAATTTATAAAATTTAACATTTAAATTTTTAAAATTTTAAATTTAAAGTTTTTATAAATAAATTTTTAAAATTTATTATTTAAATTTATAAAATTTATTATTTAAATTTATAAAATTTAATATTTAAATTTTTAAAATTTAGTATTTATATTTTTAAAGTTTAAATTTAAACTTTTAATAAATAAAGTTTTAAAATTTAATATTTAAATTTATAAAATTTAATATTTAAATTTTTAAAATTTAGTATTTAAATTTAAAGTTTTATTAATTAAATTTTTAAAATTTATTATTTAAATTTTTAAATTTTAAAATTTAAAGTTTTAAAAATTAAATTTTTACAATTTTGTATTTAAATTTTAAAAATTTTAAATTTAAAGTTTTAATAAATAAATTTTTAAAATTTATTATTCAAATTTATAAAATTTAATATTTAAATTTATAAAATTTAGTTTTTAAATTTTAAAATTTTTAAAATTTTAAATTTAAACTTTTAATAAATAAATTTTTAATATTTGATATTTAAATTTATATAATTTAATATTTAAATTTTAAAAATTTTAAATTTAAAGTTTTAATAAATAAATTTTTAAAATTTATTATTCAAATTTATAAAATTTAATATTTAAATTTTTAAAATTTAGTATTTAAATTTTTAAATTTCAAAATTTAAATTTTAATTAATTAAATTTTTAAAATTTATTATTTTAATTTTTAAATTTTAAAATTTAAAGATTTAATATTTAAATTTTTAAAATTTAGTATTTAAATTTTTAAAATTTTAAATTTAAACTTTTATTAAATAAATTTTAAATATTTAATATTTAATTTTTTAAAATTTAATATTTATATTTTAAAAGTTTAAAGTTTTAATAATTAAATTTTTAAAGTTTTGTATTTAAATTTTTATAATTTTAAATTTAAACTTTTAATAAATAAATTTTTATTATTTATTATTTAAATTTATAAAATTTAATATTTAAATTTTTAAAATTTCGTATTTAAATTTTTAAATTTCAAAATTTAAAGTTTTAATAATTAAATTTTTAATATTTAATATTTAAATTTATAAAATTTAATATTTAAATTTTTAAAATTTTAAATTTAAACCTTTTATAAATAAATTTTTAAAATTTATTATTTAAATTTTTAAAATTTATTATTTAAATTTATAAAATTTATTATTTAAATTTATAAAATTTAATATTTAAATTTTTAAAATTTAGTATTTATATTTTTAAATTTTAAAATTTAAATTTTTATTAATTAAATTTTAAAAATTAATTATTTTAATTTTTAAATTTTAAAATTTAAATATTTAATATTTAAATTTTTAAGATTTAGTATTTAAATTTTTAAAATTTTAAATTTAGTTTTATAAATAAATTTTTAAAATTTTTTATTTAAATTTACAAAATTTATTATTTAAATTCATAAAATTTAATATATAAATTTTTAAAATTTAGTATTTATATTTTTAAATTTTAAAATTTAAATTTTTATTAATTAAATTTTTAAAATTTATTATTTTAATTTTTAAATTTTAAAATTTAAAGATTTAATATTTAAAATTTTAAAATTAAGTATTTAAATTTTTAAAATTTTAAATTTAAACTTTTATTAAATATATTTTTAATATTTAATATATAATTTTTTAAAATTTAATATTTATATTTTTAAATTTTAAATTTAAACTTTTAATAAATAAATTTTTAAAATTTAATATTTAAATTTATAAAATTTAATATTTAAATTTTTAAAATTTTAAATTTAAACTTTTAATAAATAAATTTTTAGTATTTAATATTTAAATTTATAAAATTTAATATTTAAATTTTAAAAATTTTAAATTTAAAATTTTAGTTAATAAATTTTTAAAATTTATTATTTAAATTTATAAAATTTAATATTTAAATTTTTAAAATATAGTATTTAAATTTTTAAATTTTAAAATTTAAAGTTTTAATAATTAAATTTTTAAAATTTAGTATTTAAATTTTTAAATTTTAAAATTTAAATTTTTAATAATTAAATTTTTACAGTTTTGTATTTAAATTTTTAAAATTTTAAATTTAAACTTTTAATAAATAAATTTTTAATATGTGATATTTAAATTTATATAATTTAATATTTAAATTTTAAAAATTTTAAATTTAAAGTTTTAATAAATAAATTTTTAAAATTTATTATTCAAATTTATAAAATTTAATATTTAAATTTTTAAAATTTAGTATTTAAATTTTTAAAATTTTAAATTTAAACTTTTATTAAATAAATTTTTAATATTTAATATTTAATTTTTTAAAATTTAATATTTATATTTTAAAAGTTTAAAGTTTTAATAATTAAATTTTTAAAGTTTAGTATTTAAATTTTTATAATTTTAAATTTAAACTTTTAATAAATAAATTTTTATTATTTATTATTTAAATTTATAAAATTTAATATTTAAATTTTTAAAATTTCGTATTTAAATTTTTAAATTTCAAAATTTAAAGTTTTAATAATTAAATTTTTAATATTTAATATTTAAATTTATAAAATTTAATATTTAAATTTTTAAAATTTTAAATTTAAACTTTTTATAAATAAATTTTTAAAATTTATTATTTAAATTTTTAAAATTTATTATTTAAATTTATAAAATTTATTATTTAAATTTATAAAATTTAATATTTAAATTTTTAAAATTTAGTATTTATATTTTTAAATTTTAAAATTTAAATTTTTATTAATTAAATTTTTAAAATTTATTATTTTAATTTTTAAATTTTAAAATTTAAAGATTTTATATTTAAATTTTTAAAATTTAGTATTTAAATTTTTAAAATTTTAAATTTAAACTTTTATTAAATAAATTTTTAATATTTAATATTTAATTTTTTAAAATTTAATATTTATATTTTTAAAGTTTAAATTTAAACTTTTTATAAATAAATTTTTAATATTTAATATTTAAATTTATAAAATTTAGTATTTAAATTTTTAAAATTTTAAATTTAAAATTTTTATTTTTATTAATTAAATTTTTAAAATTTATTATTTTAATTTTTAAATTTTAAAATTTAAAGTTTTAATATTTAAATTTTTAAATTTTATTATTTAAATTTATAACATATAATATTTTAAATTTTTAAAATTTCGTATTTAAATTTTTAAATTTCAAAATTTAAAGTTTTAATAATTAAATTTTTAATATTTAATAATTAAATATATAAAATTTAATATTTAAATTTTTAAAATTTTAAATTTAAACTTTTTATAAATAAATTTTTAAAATTTATTATTTAAATTTATAAAATTTATTATTTAAATTTATAAAATTTAATATTTAAATTTTTAAAATTTAGTATTTATATTTTTAAAGTTTAAATTTAAACTTTTAATAAATAAAGTTTTAAAATTTAATATTTAAATTTATAAAATTTAATATTTAAATTTTTAAAATTTAGTATTTAAATTTTTAAATTTTAAAATTTAAAGTTTTAATAATTAAATTTTTAAAATTTATTATTTAAATTTTTAAATTTTAAAATTTAAAGTTTTAAAAATTAAATTTTTACAATTTTGTATTTAAATTTTTAAAATTTTAAATTTAAACTTTTAATAAATAAATTTTTAATATTTGATATTTAAATTTATATAATTTTATATTTAAATTTTAAAAATTTTAAATTTAAAGTTTTAATAAATAAATTTTTAAAATTTATTATTCAAATTTATAAAATTTAATATTTAAATTTTTAAAATTTATTATTTAAATTTTTAAATTTTAAAATTTAAAGTTTTAATAATTATATTTTTACAATTTAGAATTTAAATTTTTAAAATTTTAAATTTAAACTTTTAATAAATAAATTTTTGATATTTAATATTTAAATTTATAAAATTTAATATTTAAATTTTAAAAATTTTAAATTTAAAATTTTAATAAATAAATTTTTAAAATTTATTATTTAAATTTATAAAATTTAATATTTAAATTTTTAAAATATAGTATTTAAATTTTTAAATTTTAAAATTTAAAGTTTTAATAATTAAATTTTTAAAATTTAGTATTTAAATTTTTAAATTTTAAAATTTAAAGTTTTAATAATTAAATTTTTACAATTTTGTATTTAAATTTTTAAAATTTTAAATTTAAACTTTTAATAAATAAATTTTTAATATTTGATATTTAAATTTATATAATTTAATATTTAAATTTTAAAAATTTTAAATTTAAAGTTTTAATAAATAAATTTTTAAAATTTATTATTCAAATTTATAAAATTTAATATTTAAATTTTTAAAATTTAGTATTTAAATTTTTAAATTTCAAAATTTAAATTTTAATTAATTAAATTTTTAAAATTTATTATTTTAATTTTTAAATTTTAAAATTTAAAGATTTAATATTTAAATTTTTAAAATTTAGTATTTAAATTTTTAAAATTTTAAATTTAAACTTTTATTAAATAAATTTTAAATATTTAATATTTAATTTTTTAAAATTTAATATTTATATTTTAAAAGTTTAAAGTTTTAATAATTAAATTTTTAAAGTTTTGTATTTAAATTTTTATAATTTTAAATTTAAACTTTTAATAAATAAATTTTTATTATTTATTATTTAAATTTATAAAATTTAATATTTAAATTTTTAAAATTTCGTATTTAAATTTTTAAATTTCAAAATTTAAAGTTTTAATAATTAAATTTTTAATATTTAATATTTAAATTTATAAAATTTAATATTTAAATTTTTAAAATTTTAAATTTAAACCTTTTATAAATAAATTTTTAAAATTTATTATTTAAATTTTTAAAATTTATTATTTAAATTTATAAAATTTATTATTTAAATTTATAAAATTTAATATTTAAATTTTTAAAATTTAGTATTTATATTTTTAAATTTTAAAATTTAAATTTTTATTAATTAAATTTTAAAAATTTATTATTTTAATTTTTAAATTTTAAAATTTAAATATTTAATATTTAAATTTTTAAGATTTAGTATTTAAATTTTTAAAATTTTAAATTTAGTTTTATAAATAAATTTTTAAAATTTATTATTTAAATTTACAAAATTTATTATTTAAATTCATAAAATTTAATATATAAATTTTTAAAATTTAGTATTTATATTTTTAAATTTTAAAATTTAAATTTTTATTAATTAAATTTTTAAAATTTATTATTTTAATTTTTAAATTTTAAAATTTAAAGATTTAATATTTAAAATTTTAAAATTAAGTATTTAAATTTTTAAAATTTTAAATTTAAACCTTTATTAAATATATTTTTAATATTTAATATATAATTTTTTAAAATTTAATATTTATATTTTTAAATTTTAAATTTAAACTTTTAATAAATAAATTTTTAAAATTTAATATTTAAATTTATAAAATTTAATATTTAAATTTTTAAAATTTTAAATTTAAAGTTTTAATAAATAAATTTTTAAAATTTATTATTTAAATTTATAAAATTTATTATTTAAATTTATAAAATTTATTATTTAAATTTATAAAATTTAATATTTAAATTTATAAAATTTAGTATTTAAATTTTTAAATTTTAAAATTTAAAGTTTTAATAATTAAATTTTTAAAATTTATTATTTATATTTTTAAATTTTAAAATTTAAAGTTTTAAAAATTAAATTTTTACAATTTTGTATTTAAAATTTTAAAATTTTAAAGTTAAACTTTTAATAAATAAATTTTTAATATTTGATATTTAAATTTATATAATTTTATATTTAAATTTTGTCACATAGGGACGATAGGACACATAAATAATCCTCAATCATCAACATACGAACATTGCCCCTAGTGCGATTATTGCTTTCGCATAATGTCTTGATTGGCATTGTCAGCACCAACACATTCCGCTGACTTGCCAAGACTCAGCGGTATATCTGGGTCACGCTTTACTAGTGTCAATAAACTATTGTAATGTTTTGTAATAACAGACTATAAATAAAAGCGCGTCAAAGATGACAGGGGACAGAAGTGTGTGAACTAGAACAGAGGTCACGAGTCGCCCGGTGGATACCAGTGAACCCCAAGAGCAGCCCTGAAGATGGTCCCTTACTTATTACTGTAAGTTAGATAATTCGTAATGTGTTTTTTTTTATATATAAACTATGAATAAAATTGTATTTACTCTGTACTGGTGTTTATCTGAGCTACTCCCCAACCCCCAATAAGTCACGGGTGTGACATGTGGTGGAGGTGCCGGGTAACGATCCCGGAGTTCTCAATAGGAGATAAAGTTAAAGTTTTCACACCGGTTAGAAAAGTCGGTCGAAGTGAAAAACTACTGCTGAGATGGTTTGGACCGTATTATATTACTAAGAAAGTGTCAGAAGTAGATTACGAGGTTAGGAAAGGTGAGGCTAGTAATGCCAAAAAAGAGGTGATACATGTAAGTAGGATTTTAAGCTACCACGACCCATGGACGCCGAAACCGAAAGAAAGGGAAGAGGATAATGGAAAAGAGTAAGTAGAAAACAATAATGGAATATCGCGAGTTAAATACTCTGTACGTTCTAATACCAAAGAACGTGTCGGATAAATATAAATTAATGTAAAGATCGTAAAGAGTATTAGTATAATTAATTAAATAGGTTTTGTTTTAATAATAGTGTATAATAAACAGCAATGTAAAGTCAATCATAAACAACATACTGCGTGAAAAATATTTTGTTCTAGTTAGCAATCCACACTAATCCTAGGGTTCACCATCGTATGGCTACAACACGGAAGCGGAACCAAGCTAATCTAATACACTCACCACAGTACCACAGCCAGTCGAAAGGACAAATCAAGGTGGACAGACCGAGACAGGCCAGGGTAGAGTGACTTGGTGTGAAAGTATAGAAGAACAATTGTTTGCCCGCGCAATCCGGGAAGCCAGGTGGTAACCCACAGGAAGAATTAGTGTGGAAGGACTTATAATCTTGTGATCACGTGATATGGACCTTGTGAACGTAGAATAGAAATTTAAAGTTGGGGGCCAACTTTAGGATGCCGGGGGGACATGTCACATAGGGACGATAGGACACATAAATAATCCTCAATCATCAACATACGAACATTGCCCCTAGTGCGATTATTGCTTTCGCATAATGTCTTGATTGGCATTGTCAGCACCAACACATTCCGCTGACTTGCCAAGACTCAGCGGTATATCTGGGTCACGCTTTACTAGTGTCAATAAACTATTGTAATGTTTTGTAATAACAGACTATAAATAAAAGCGCGTCAAAGATGACAGGGGACAGAAGTGTGTGAACTAGAACAGAGGTCACGAGTCGCCCGGTGGATACCAGTGAACCCCAAGAGCAGCCCTGAAGATGGTCCCTTACTTATTACTGTAAGTTAGATAATTCGTAATGTGTTTTTTTTTTATATATAAACTATGAATAAAATTGTATTTACTCTGTACTGGTGTTTATCTGAGCTACTCCCCAACCCCCAATAAGTCACGGGTGTGACAATTTTAAAAATTTTAAATTTAAAGTTTTAATAAATAAATTTTTAAAATTTATTATTCAAATTTATAAAATTTAATATTTAAATTTTTAAAATTTATTATTTAAATTTTTAAATTTTAAAATTTAAAGTTTTAATAATTATATTTATACAATTTAGAATTTAAATTTTTAAAATTTTAAATTTAAACTTTTAATAAATAAATTTTTAGTATTTAATATTTAAATTTATAAAATTTAATATTTAAATTTTAAAAATTTTAAATTTAAAATTTTAGTTAATAAATTTTTAAAATTTATTATTTAAATTTATAAAATTTAATATTTAAATTTTTAAAATATAGTATTTAAATTTTTAAATTTTAAAATTTAAAGTTTTAATAATTAAATTTTTAAAATTTAGTATTTAAATTTTTAAATTTTAAAATTTAAATTTTTAATAATTAAATTTTTACAGTTTTGTATTTAAATTTTTAAAATTTTAAATTTAAACTTTTAATAAATAAATTTTTAATATTTGATATTTAAATTTATATAATTTAATATTTAAATTTTAAAAATTTTAAATTTAAAGTTTTAATAAATAAATTTTTAAAATTTATTATTCAAATTTATAAAATTTAATATTTAAATTTTTAAAATTTAGTATTTAAATTTTTAAATTTTAAAATTTAAAGTTTTAATAATTAAATTTTTAATATTTAATAATTAAATATATAAAATTTAATATTTAAATTTTTAAAATTTTAAATTTAAACTTTTTATAAATAAATTTTTAAAATTTATTATTTAAATTTATAAAATTTATTATTTAAATTTATAAAATTTAATATTTAAATTTTTAAAATTTAGTATTTATATTTTTAAAGTTTAAATTTAAACTTTTAATAAATAAAGTTTTAAAATTTAATATTTAAATTTATAAAATTTAATATTTAAATTTTTAAAATTTAGTATTTAAATTTTTAAATTTTAAAATTTAAAGTTTTAATAATTAAATTTTTAAAATTTATTATTTAAATTTTTAAATTTTAAAATTTAAAGTTTTAAAAATTAAATTTTTACAATTTTGTATTTAAATTTTTAAAATTTTAAATTTAAACTTTTAATAAATAAATTTTTAATATTTGATATTTAAATTTATATAATTTTATATTTAAATTTTAAAAATTTTAAATTTAAAGTTTTAATAAATAAATTTTTAAAATTTATTATTCAAATTTATAAAATTTAATATTTAAATTTTTAAAATTTATTATTTAAATTTTTAAATTTTTAAATTTAAAGTTTTAATAATTATATTTTTACAATTTAGAATTTAAATTTTTAAAATTTTAAATTTAAACTTTTAATAAATAAATTTTTGATATTTAATATTTAAATTTATAAAATTTAATATTTAAATTTTAAAAATTTTAAATTTAAAATTTTAATAAATAAATTTTTAAAATTTATTATTTAAATTTATAAAATTTAATATTTAAATTTTTAAAATATAGTATTTAAATTTTTAAATTTTAAAATTTAAAGTTTTAATAATTAAATTTTTAAAATTTAGTATTTAAATTTTTAAATTTTAAAATTTAAAGTTTTAATAATTAAATTTTTACAATTTTGTATTTAAATTTTTAAAATTTTAAATTTAAACTTTTAATAAATAAATTTTTAATATTTGATATTTAAATTTATATAATTTAATATTTAAATTTTAAAAATTTTAAATTTAAAGTTTTAATAAATAAATTTTTAAAATTTATTATTCAAATTTATAAAATTTAATATTTAAATTTTTAAAATTTAGTATTTAAATTTTTAAATTTTAAAATTTAAAGTTTTAATAATTATATTTTTACAATTTAGAATTTAAATTTTTAAAATTTTAAATTTAAACTTTTAATAAATAAATTTTTAATGTTTAATATTAAAATTTATAAAATTTAATATTTAAATTTTAAAAATTTTAAATTTAAAATTTTAATAAATAAATTTTTAAAATTTATTATTTAAATTTATAAAATTTAATATTTAAATTTTTAAAATTTAGTATTTAAATTTTTAAATTTCAAAATTTAAATTTTAATTAATTAAATTTTTAAAATTTATTATTTTAATTTTTAAATTTTAAAATTTAAAGATTTAATATTTAAATTTTTAAAATTTAGTATTTAAATTTTTAAAATTTTAAATTTAAACTTTTATTAAATAAATTTTTAATATTTAATATTTAATTTTTTAAAATTTAATATTTATATTTTAAAAGTTTAAAGTTTTAATAATTAAATTTTTAAAGTTTAGTATTTAAATTTTTATAATTTTAAATTTAAACTTTTAATAAATAAATTTTTATTATTTATTATTTAAATTTATAAAATTTAATATTTAAATTTTTAAAATTTCGTATTTAAATTTTTAAATTTTAAAATTTAAATTTTTAATAATTAAATTTTTACAGTTTTGTATTTAAATTTTTAAAATTTTAAATTTAAACTTTTAATAAATAAATTTTTAATATGTGATATTTAAATTTATATAATTTAATATTTAAATTTTAAAAATTTTAAATTTAAAATTTTAATAAATAAATTTTTAAAATTTATTATTCAAATTTATAAAATTTAATATTTAAATTTTTAAAATTTAGTATTTAAATTTTTAAATTTTAAAATTTAAAGTTTTAATAATTAAATTTTTAAAATTTAGTATTTAAATTTTTAAATTTTAAAATTTAAATTTTTAATAATTAAATTTTTACAGTTTTGTATTTAAATTTTTAAAATTTTAAATTTAAACTTTTAATAAATAAATTTTTAATATGTGATATTTAAATTTATATAATTTAATATTTAAATTTTAAAAATTTTAAATTTAAAGTTTTAATAAATAAATTTTTAAAATTTATTATTCAAATTTATAAAATTTAATATTTAAATTTTTAAAATTTAGTATTTAAATTTTTAAAATTTTAAATTTAAACTTTTATTAAATAAATTTTAAATATTTAATATTTAATTTTTTAAAATTTAATATTTATATTTTAAAAGTTTAAAGTTTTAATAATTAAATTTTTAAAGTTTTGTATTTAAATTTTTATAATTTTAAATTTAAACTTTTAATAAATAAATTTTTATTATTTATTATTTAAATTTATAAAATTTAATATTTAAATTTTTAAAATTTCGTATTTAAATTTTTAAATTTCAAAATTTAAAGTTTTAATAATTAAATTTTTAATATTTAATATTTAAATTTATAAAATTTAATATTTAAATTTTTAAAATTTTAAATTTAAACCTTTTATAAATAAATTTTTAAAATTTATTATTTAAATTTTTAAAATTTATTATTTAAATTTATAAAATTTATTATTTAAATTTATAAAATTTAATATTTAAATTTTTAAAATTTAGTATTTATATTTTTAAATTTTAAAATTTAAATTTTTATTAATTAAATTTTAAAAATTTATTATTTTAATTTTTAAATTTTAAAATTTAAATATTTAATATTTAAATTTTTAAGATTTAGTATTTAAATTTTTAAAATTTTAAATTTAGTTTTATAAATAAATTTTTAAAATTTATTATTTAAATTTACAAAATTTATTATTTAAATTCATAAAATTTAATATATAAATTTTTAAAATTTAGTATTTATATTTTTAAATTTTAAAATTTAAATTTTTATTAATTAAATTTTTAAAATTTATTATTTTAATTTTTAAATTTTAAAATTTAAAGATTTAATATTTAAAATTTTAAAAATTTTAAATTTAAACTTTTATTAAATATATTTTAAATATTTAATATATAATTTTTTAAAATTTAATATTTATATTTTTAAATTTTAAATTTAAACTTTTAATAAATAAATTTTTAAAATTTAATATTTAAATTTATAAAATTTAATATTTAAATTTTTAAAATTTTAAATTTAAACTTTTAATAAATAAATTTTTAGTATTTAATATTTAAATTTATAAAATTTAATATTTAAATTTTAAAAATTTTAAATTTAAAATTTTAGTTAATAAATTTTTAAAATTTATTATTTAAATTTATAAAATTTAATATTTAAATTTTTAAAATATAGTATTTAAATTTTTAAATTTTAAAATTTAAAGTTTTAATAATTAAATTTTTAAAATTTAGTATTTAAATTTTTAAATTTTAAAATTTAAATTTTTAATAATTAAATTTTTACAGTTTTGTATTTAAATTTTTAAAATTTTAAATTTAAACTTTTAATAAATAAATTTTTAATATTTGATATTTAAATTTATATAATTTAATATTTAAATTTTAAAAATTTTAAATTTAAAGTTTTAATAAATAAATTTTTAAAATTTATTATTCAAATTTATAAAATTTAATATTTAAATTTTTAAAATTTAGTATTTAAATTTTTAAAATTTTAAATTTAAACTTTTATTAAATAAATTTTTAATATTTAATATTTAATTTTTTAAAATTTAATATTTATATTTTAAAAGTTTAAAGTTTTAATAATTAAATTTTTAAAGTTTAGTATTTAAATTTTTATAATTTTAAATTTAAACTTTTAATAAATAAATTTTTATTATTTATTATTTAAATTTATAAAATTTAATATTTAAATTTTTAAAATTTCGTATTTAAATTTTTAAATTTCAAAATTTAAAGTTTTAATAATTAAATTTTTAATATTTAATATTTAAATTTATAAAATTTAATATTTAAATTTTTAAAATTTTAAATTTAAACTTTTTATAAATAAATTTTTAAAATTTATTATTTAAATTTTTAAAATTTATTATTTAAATTTATAAAATTTATTATTTAAATTTATAAAATTTAATATTTAAATTTTTAAAATTTAGTATTTATATTTTTAAATTTTAAAATTTAAATTTTTATTAATTAAATTTTTAAAATTTATTATTTTAATTTTTAAATTTTAAAATTTAAAGATTTTATATTTAAATTTTTAAAATTTAGTATTTAAATTTTTAAAATTTTAAATTTAAACTTTTATTAAATAAATTTTTAATATTTAATATTTAATTTTTTAAAATTTAATATTTATATTTTTAAAGTTTAAATTTAAACTTTTTATAAATAAATTTTTAATATTTAATATTTAAATTTATAAAATTTAGTATTTAAATTTTTAAAATTTTAAATTTAAAATTTTTATTTTTATTAATTAAATTTTTAAAATTTATTATTTTAATTTTTAAATTTTAAAATTTAAAGTTTTAATATTTAAATTTTTAAATTTTATTATTTAAATTTATAACATATAATATTTTAAATTTTTAAAATTTCGTATTTAAATTTTTAAATTTCAAAATTTAAAGTTTTAATAATTAAATTTTTAATATTTAATAATTAAATATATAAAATTTAATATTTAAATTTTTAAAATTTTAAATTTAAACTTTTTATAAATAAATTTTTAAAATTTATTATTTAAATTTATAAAATTTATTATTTAAATTTATAAAATTTAATATTTAAATTTTTAAAATTTAGTATTTATATTTTTAAAGTTTAAATTTAAACTTTTAATAAATAAAGTTTTAAAATTTAATATTTAAATTTATAAAATTTAATATTTAAATTTTTAAAATTTAGTATTTAAATTTTTAAATTTTAAAATTTAAAGTTTTAATAATTAAATTTTTAAAATTTATTATTTAAATTTTTAAATTTTAAAATTTAAAGTTTTAAAAATTAAATTTTTACAATTTTGTATTTAAATTTTTAAAATTTTAAATTTAAACTTTTAATAAATAAATTTTTAATATTTGATATTTAAATTTATATAATTTTATATTTAAATTTTAAAAATTTTAAATTTAAAGTTTTAATAAATAAATTTTTAAAATTTATTATTCAAATTTATAAAATTTAATATTTAAATTTTTAAAATTTATTATTTAAATTTTTAAATTTTAAAATTTAAAGTTTTAATAATTATATTTTTACAATTTAGAATTTAAATTTTTAAAATTTTAAATTTAAACTTTTAATAAATAAATTTTTGATATTTAATATTTAAATTTATAAAATTTAATATTTAAATTTTAAAAATTTTAAATTTAAAATTTTAATAAATAAATTTTTAAAATTTATTATTTAAATTTATAAAATTTAATATTTAAATTTTTAAAATATAGTATTTAAATTTTTAAATTTTAAAATTTAAAGTTTTAATAATTAAATTTTTAAAATTTAGTATTTAAATTTTTAAATTTTAAAATTTAAAGTTTTAATAATTATATTTTTACAATTTAGAATTTAAATTTTTAAAATTTTAAATTTAAACTTTTAATAAATAAATTTTTAATGTTTAATATTAAAATTTATAAAATTTAATATTTAAATTTTAAAAATTTTAAATTTAAAATTTTAATAAATAAATTTTTAAAATTTATTATTTAAATTTATAAAATTTAATATTTAAATTTTTAAAATTTAGTATTTAAATTTTTAAATTTCAAAATTTAAATTTTAATTAATTAAATTTTTAAAATTTATTATTTTAATTTTTAAATTTTAAAATTTAAAGATTTAATATTTAAATTTTTAAAATTTAGTATTTAAATTTTTAAAATTTTAAATTTAAACTTTTATTAAATAAATTTTAAATATTTAATATTTAATTTTTTAAAATTTAATATTTATATTTTAAAAGTTTAAAGTTTTAATAATTAAATTTTTAAAGTTTTGTATTTAAATTTTTATAATTTTAAATTTAAACTTTTAATAAATAAATTTTTATTATTTATTATTTAAATTTATAAAATTTAATATTTAAATTTTTAAAATTTCGTATTTAAATTTTTAAATTTCAAAATTTAAAGTTTTAATAATTAAATTTTTAATATTTAATATTTAAATTTATAAAATTTAATATTTAAATTTTTAAAATTTTAAATTTAAACCTTTTATAAATAAATTTTTAAAATTTATTATTTAAATTTTTAAAATTTATTATTTAAATTTATAAAATTTATTATTTAAATTTATAAAATTAAATATTTAAATTTTTAAAATTTAGTATTTAAATTTTTAAAATTTTAAATTTAAACTTTTATTAAATAAATTTTTAATATTTAATATTTAATTTTTTAAAATTTAATATTTATATTTTAAAAGTTTAAAGTTTTAATAATTAAATTTTTAAAGTTTAGTATTTAAATTTTTATAATTTTAAATTTAAACTTTTAATAAATAAATTTTTATTATTTATTATTTAAATTTATAAAATTTAATATTTAAATTTTTAAAATTTCGTATTTAAATTTTTAAATTTCAAAATTTAAAGTTTTAATAATTAAATTTTTAATATTTAATATTTAAATTTATAAAATTTAATATTTAAATTTTTAAAATTTTAAATTTAAACTTTTTATAAATAAATTTTTAAAATTTATTATTTAAATTTTTAAAATTTATTATTTAAATTTATAAAATTTATTATTTAAATTTATAAAATTTAATATTTAAATTTTTAAAATTTAGTATTTATATTTTTAAATTTTAAAATTTAAATTTTTATTAATTAAATTTTTAAAATTTATTATTTTAATTTTTAAATTTTAAAATTTAAAGATTTAATATTTAAATTTTTAAAATTTAGTATTTAAATTTTTAAAATTTTAAATTTAAACTTTTATTAAATAAATTTTTAATATTTAATATTTAAATTTATAAAATTTAGTATTTAAATTTTTAAAATTTTAAATTTAAAATTTTTATTTTTATTAATTAAATTTTTAAAATTTATTATTTTAATTTTTAAATTTTAAAATTTAAAGTTTTAATATTTAAATTTTTAAAATTTAGTATTTAAATTTTTAAAGTTTTAAATTTAAACTTTTATTAAATAAATTTTTAATATTTAATATTTAATTACATAAAATTTAACATTTATATTTTTAAAGTTTAAATTTAAACTTTTAATAAATAAATTTTTAATATTTAATATTTAAATTTATAAAATTTAACATTTAAATTTTTAAAATTTTAAATTTAAAGTTTTATTAAATAAATTTTTAATATTTAATATTTAATTTTTTAAAATTTAATATTTATATTTTTAAAGTTTAAATTTTAAATAAATTTTTAAAATTTAATATTTAAATTTATAAAATTTAATATTTAAATTTTTAAAATTTAGCATATAAATTTCTAAAATTTTAAATTTAAAGTTTTAATAATTAAATTTTTAAAATTTATTATTTAAATTTATAAAATTTAATATTTAAATTTTTAAAATTTATTATTTAAATTTTTAAATTTTAAAATTTAAAGTTTTAATAATTATATTTTTACAATTTAGAATTTAAATTTTTAAAATTTTAAATTTAAACTTTTAATAAATAAATTTTTAATATTTAATATTAAAATTTATAAAATTTAATATTTAAATTTTAAAAATTTTAAATTTAAAATTTTAATAAATAAATTTTTAAAATTTATTATTTAAATTTATAAAATTTAATATTTAAATTTTTAAAATTTAGTATTTAAATTTTTAAATTTTAAAATTTAAAGTTTTAATAATTAAATTTTTAAAGTTTAGTATTTAAATTTTTATAATTTTAAATTTAAACTTTTAATATATAAATTTTTAATATTTATTATTTAAATTAATAAAATTTAATATTTAAATTTTTAAAATTTCGTATTTAAATTTTTAAATTTCAAAATTTAAAGTTTTAATAATTAAATTTTTAATATTTAATATTTAAATATATAAAATTTAATATTTAAATTTTTAAAATTTTAAATTTAAACTTTTTATAAATAAATTTTTAAAATTTATTATTTAAATTTATAAAATTTATTATTTAAATTTATAAAATTTAATATTTAAATTTTTAAAATTTAGTATTTATATTTTTAAAGTTTAAATTTAAACTTTTAATAAATAAATTTTTAAAATTTAATATTTAAATTTATAAAATTTAATATTTAAATATTTAAAATTTAGTATTTAAATTTTTAAATTTTAAAATTTAAAGTTTTAATAATTAAATTTTTAAAATTTATTATTTAAATTTTTAAATTTTAAAATTTAAAGTTTTAAAAATTAAATTTTTACAATTTAGTATTTAATTTTTTAAAATTTTAAATTTAAACTTTTAAAAAATAAATTTTTAATATTTGATATTTAAATTTATATAATTTTATATTTAAATTTTAATAATTTTAAATTTAAAGTTTTAATAAATAAATTTTTAAAATTTATTATTCAAATTTATAAAATTTAATATTTAAATTTTTAAAATTTATTATTTTAATTTTTAAATTTTAAAATTTAAAGTTTTAATATTTAAATTTTTAAAATTTAGTATTTAAATTTTTAAAATTTTAAATTTAAACTTATATTAAATAAATTTTTAATATTTAATATTTAATTTCATAAAATTTAACATTTATATTTTTAAAGTTTAAATTTAAACTTTTAATAAATAAATTTTTAATATTTATTATTTAAATTTATAAAATTTAACATTTAAATTTTTAAAATTTTAAATTTAAAGTTTTATTAAATAAATTTTTAATATTTAATATTTAATTTTTTAAAATTTAATATTTATATTTTTAAAGTTTAAATTTAAACTTTTAATAAATAAATTTTTAAAATTTAATATTTAAATTTATAAAATTTAGTATTTAAACTTTTAAAATTTTAAATTTAAAATTTTTATTTTTATTAATTAAATTTTTAAAATTTATTATTTTAATTTTTAAATTTTAAAATTTAAAGTTTTAATAATTATATTTTTACAATTTAGAATTTAAATTTTTAAAATTTTAAATTTAAACTTTTAATAAATAAATTTTTAATATTTAATATTTAAATTTATAAAATTTAGTATTTAAACTTTTAAAATTTTAAATTTAAAATTTTTATTTTTATTAATTAAATTTTTAAAATTTATTATTTTAATTTTTAAATTTTAAAATTTAAAGTTTTAATAATTATATTTTTACAATTTAGAATTTAAATTTTTAAAATTTTAAATTTAAACTTTTAATAAATAAATTTTTAATATTTGATATTTAAATTTATATAATTTAATATTTAAATTTTAAAAATTTTAAATTTAAAGTTTTAATAAATAAATTTTTAAAATTTATTATTCAAATTTATAAAATTTAATATTTAAATTTTTAAAATTTATTATTTAAATTTTTAAATTTTAAAATTTAAAGTTTTAATAATTATATTTTTACAATTTAGAATTTAAATTTTTAAAATTTTAAATTCAAACTTTTAATAAATAAATTTTTAATATTTAATATTAAAATTTATAAACTTTAATATTTAAATTTTAAAAATTTTAAATTTAAAATTTTAATAAATAAATTTTTAAAATTTATTATTTAAATTTATAAAATTTAATATTTAAATTTTTAAAATTTAGTATTTAAATTTTTAAATTTTAAAATTTAAAGTTTTAATAATAAAATTTTTAAAGTTTAGTATTTAAATTTTTATAATTTTAAATTTAAACTTTTAATAAATAAATTTTTAATATTTATTATTTAAATTTATAAAATTTAATATTTAAATTTTTAAAATTTCGTATTTAAATTTTTAAATTTCAAAATTTAAAGTTTTAATAATTAAATTTTTAATATTTAATATTTAAATATATAAAATTTAATATTTA
Organism: Aethina tumida; assembly: GCF_024364675.1. Lineage (NCBI taxonomy): Eukaryota > Metazoa > Arthropoda > Insecta > Coleoptera > Nitidulidae > Aethina > Aethina tumida. The sequence goes on from NC_065440.1 coordinate 4,451,766, forward strand.
AATTTTTAAAATTTTAAATTTAAACTTTTTATAAATAAATTTTTAAAATTTATTATTTAAATTTATAAAATTTATTATTTAAATTTTTAAAATTTAGTATTTATATTTTTAAATTTTAAAATTTAAATTTTTATTAATTAAATTTTTAAAATTTATTATTTTAATTTTTAAATTTTAAAATTTAAAGATTTAATATTTAAATTTTTAAAATTTAGTATTTAAATTTTTATAATTTTAAATTTAAACTTTTATTAAATAAATTTTTAATATTTAATATTTAATTTTTTAAAATTTAATATTTATATTTTTAAAGTTTAAATTTAAACTTTTAATAAATAAATTTTTAAAATTTAATATTTAAATTTATAAAATTTATTATTTAAATTTATAAAATTTATTATTTAAATTTATAAAATTTAATATTTAAATTTTTAAAATTTAGTATTTAAATTTTTAAATTTTAAAATTTAAAGTTTTAATAATTAAATTTTTAAAATTTAGTATTTAAATTTTTAAATTTAAAAATTTAAAGTTTTAATAATTAAATTTTTACAATTTTGTATTTAAATTTTTAAAATTTTAAATTTAGACTTTTAATAAATAAATTTTTAATATTTGATATTTAAATTTATATAATATAATATTTAAATTTTAAAAATTTTAAATTTAAAGTTTTAATAAATAAATTTTTAAAATTTATTATTTAAATTTATAAAATTTAATATTTAAATTTTTAAAATTTAGTATTTAAATTTTTAAATTTTAAAATTTAAATTTTTATTAATTAAATTTATAAAATTTATTATTTTAATTTTTAAATTTTAAAATTTAAAGATTTAATATTTAAATTTTTAAAATTTAGTATTTAAATTTTTAAAATTTTAAATTTAAACTTTTATTAAATAAATTTTTTATATTTAATATTTAATTTTTTAAAATTTAATATTTATATTTTAAAAGTTTAAAGTTTTAATAATTAAATTTTTAAAGTTTAGTATTTAAATTTTTATAATTTTAAATTTAAACTTTTAATAAATAAATTTTTATTATTTATTATTTAAATTTATAAAATTTAATATTTATATTTTTAAAATTTCGTATTTAAATTTTTAAATTTCAAAATTTAAAGTTTTAATAATTAAATTTTTAATATTTAATATTTAAATTTATAAAATTTATTATTTAAATTTTTAAAATTTTAAATTTAAACTTTTTATAAATAAATTTTTAAAATTTATTATTTAAATTTTTAAAATTAATTATTTAAATTTATAAAATTTATTATTTAAATTTATAAAATTTAACATTTAAATTTTTAAAATGTTAAATTTAAAGTTTTTATAAATAAATTTTTAAAATTTATTATTTAAATTTACAAAATTTATTATTTAAATTTATAAAATTTAATATTTAAATTTTTAAAATTTCGTATTTAAATTTTTAAATTTCAAAATTTAAAGTTTTAATAATTAAATTTTTAATATTTAATATTTAAATTTATAAAATTTAATATTTAAATTTTTAAAATTTTAAATTTAAACTTTTTATAAATAAATTTTTAAAATTTATTATTTAAATTTTTAAAATTTATTATTTAAATTTATAAAATTTATTACTAAAATTTATAAAATTAATATTTAAATTTTTAAAATTTAGTATTTATATTTTTAAATTTTAAAATTTAAATTTTTATTAATTAAATTTTTAAAATTTATTATTTTAATTTTTAAATTTTAAAATTTAAAGATTTAATATTTAAATTTTTAAAATTTAGTATTTAAATTTTTAAAATTTTAAATTTAAACTTTTATTAAATAAATTTTTAATATTTAATATTTAATTTTTTAAAATTTAATATTTATATTTTTAAAGTTTAAATTTAAACTTTTAATAAATAAATTTTTAAAATATAATATTTAAATTTATAAAATTTAATATTTAAATTTTTAAAATTTTAAATTTTAAGTTTTAATAAATAAATTTTTAAAATTTATTATTTAAATTTATAAAATTTATTATTTAAATTTATAAAATTTATTATTTAAATTTATAAAATTTAATATTTAAATTTTTAAAATTTAGTATTTAAATTTTTAAATTTTAAAATTTAAAGTTTTAATAATTAAAATTTTAAAATTTATTATTTAAATTTTTAAATTTTAAAATTTAAAGTTTTAAAAAGTAAATTTTTACAATTTTGTATTTAAATTTTTAAAATTTTAAATATAAACTTTTAATAAATAAATTTTTAATATTTGATATTTAAATTTATATAATTTAATATTTAAATTTTAAAAATTTTAAATTTAAAATTTTAATAAATAAATTTTTAAAATTTATTATTTATATTTATAAAATTTAATATTTAAATTTTTAAAATATAGTATTTAAATTTTTAAATTTTAAAATTTAAAGTTTTAATAATTAAATTTTTAAAATTTAGTATTTAAATTTTTAAATTTTAAAATTTAAAGTTTTAATAATTAAATTTTTACAATTTTGTATTTAAATTTTTAAAATTTTAAATTTAAATTTTTAATAAATAAATTTTTAATATTTGATATTTAAATTTATATAATTTAATATTTAAATTTTAAAAATTTTAAATTTAAAGATTTAATAAATAAATTTTTAAAACTTATTATTCAAATTTATAAAATTTAATATTTAAATTTTTAAAATTTAGTATTTAAATTTTTAAATTTTAAAATTTAAAGTTTTAATAATTATATTTTTACAATTTAGAATTTAAATTTTTAAAATTTTAAATTTAAACTTTTAATAAATATATTTTTAATATTTAATATTAAAATTTATAAAATTTAATATTTAAATTTTAAACATTTTAAATTTAAAATTTTAATAAATAAATATTTAAAATTTATTATTTAAATTTATAAAATTTAATATTTAAATTTTTAAAATTTAGTATTTAAATTTTTAAATTTTAAAATTTAAATATTTATTAATTAAATTTTTAAAATTTATTATTTTAATTTTTAAATTTTAAAATTTAAAGATTTAATATTTAAATTTTTAAAATTTAGTATTTAAATTTTTAAAATTTTAAATTTAAACTTTTATTAAATAAATTTTTAATATTTAATATTTAATTTTTTAAAATTTAATATTTATATTTTAAAAGTTTAAAGTTTTAATAATTAAATTTTTAAAGTTTAGTATTTCAATTTTTATAATTTTAAATTTAAACTTTTAATAAATAAATTTTTATTATTTATTATTTAAATTTATAAAATTTAATATTTAAATTTTTAAAATTTCGTATTTAAATTTTTAAATTTCAAAATTTAAAGTTTTAATAATTAAATTTTTAATATTTAATATTTAAATTTATAAAATTTAATATTTAAATTTTTATAATTTTAAATTTAAACTTTTTCTAAATAAATTTTTAAAATTTATTATTTAAATTTTTAAAATTTATTATTTAAATTTATAAAATTTATTATTTAAATTTATAAAATTTAATATTTAAATTTTTAAAATTTAGTATTTATATTTTTAAATTTTAAAATTTAAATTTTTATTAATTAAATTTTTAAAATTTATTATTTTAAATTTTAAATTTTAAAATTTAAAGATTTAATATTTAAATTTTTAAAATTTAGTATTTAAATTTTTAAAATTTTAAATTTAAACTTTTATTAAATAAATTTTTAATATTTAATATTTAATTTTTTAAAATTTAATATTTATATTTTTAAAGTTTAAATTTAAACTTTTAATAAATAAATTTTTAATATTTAATATTTAAATTTATAAAATTTAGTATTTAAATTTTTAAAATTTTAAATTTAAAGTTTTTATTTTTATTAATGAAATTTTTAAAATTTATTATTTTAATTTTTAAATTTTAAAATTTAAAGTTTTAATATTTAAATTTTTAAAATTTAGTATTTAAATTTTTAAAATTTTAAATTTAAACTTTTATTAAATAAATTTTTAATATTTAATATTTAATTTCATAAAATTTAATATTTATATTTTTAAAGTTTAAATTTAAACTTTTAATAAATAAATTTTTAATATTTAATATTTAAATTTATAAAATTTAACATTTAAATTTTTAAAATTTTAAATTTAAAGTTTTTATAAATAAATTTTTAAAATTTATTATTTAAATTTACAAAATTTTTTATTTAAATTTATAAAATTTAATATTTAAATTTTTAAAATTTAGTATTTATATTTTTAAATTTTAAAATTTAAATTTTTAAATTTTAAAATTTAAAGATTTAATAATTAAATTTTTAAAATTTAGTATTTAAATTTTTAAAATTTTAAATCAAAAATTATAATAAATAAATTTTTAAAATTTATTATTTAAATTTATAAAATTTAATATTTAAATTTTTAAAATATAGTATTTAAATTTTTAAATTTTAAAATTTAAAGTTTTAATAATTAAATTTTTAAAATTTAGTATTTAAATTTTTAAATTTTAAAATTTAAAGTTTTAATAATTATATTTTTACAATTTAGAATTTAAATTTTTAAAATTTTAAATTTAAACTTTTAATAAATATATTTTTAATATTTAATATTAAAATTTATAAAATTTAATATTTAAATTTTAAACATTTTAAATTTAAAATTTTAATAAATAAATTTTTAAAATTTATTATTTAAATTTATAAAATTTAATATTTAAATTTTTAAAATTTAGTATTTAAATTTTTAAATTTTAAAATTTAAATTTTTATTAATTAAATTTTTAAAATTTATTATTTTAATTTTTAAATTTTAAAATTTAAAGATTTAATATTTAAATTTTTAAAATTTTGTATTTAAATTTTTAAAATTTTAAATTTAAACTTTTATTAAATAAATTTTTAATATTTAATTTTTAATTTTTTAAAATTTAATATTTATATTTTAAAAGTTTAAAGTTTTAATAATTAAATTTTTAAAGTTTAGTATTTCAATTTTTATAATTTTAAATTTAAACTTTTAATAAATAAATTTTTATTATTTATAAAATTTAATATTTAAATTTTTAAAATTTCGTATTTAAATTTTTAAATTTCAAAATTTTAAGTTTTAATAATTAAATTTTTAATATTTAATATTTAAATTTATAAAATTTAATATTTAAATTTTTATAATTTTAAATTTAAACTTTTTCTAAATAAATTTTTAAAATTTATTATTTAAATTTTTAAAATTTATTATTTAAATTTATAAAATTTATTATTTAAATTTATAAAATTTAATATTTAAATTTTTAAAATTTAGTATTTATATTTTTAAATTTTAAAATTTAAATTTTTATTAATTAAATTTTTAAAATTTATTATTTTAAATTTTAAATTTTAAAATTTAAAGATTTAATATTTAAATTTTTAAAATTTAGTATTTAAATTTTTAAAATTTTAAATTTAAACTTTTATTAAATAAATTTTTAATATTTAATATTTAATTTTTTAAAATTTAATATTTATATTTTTAAAGTTTAAATTTAAACTTTTAATAAATAAATTTTTAATATTTAATATTTAAATTTATAAAATTTAGTATTTAAATTTTTAAAATTTTAAATTTAAAGTTTTTATTTTTATTAATGAAATTTTTAAAATTTATTATTTTAATTTTTAAATTTTAAAATTTAAAGTTTTAATATTTAAATTTTTAAAATTTAGTATTTAAATTTTTAAAATTTTTAATCAAAAATTATAATAAATAAATTTTTAAAATTTATTATTTAAATTTATAAAATTTAATATTTAAATTTTTAAAATTTAGCATTTAAATTTCTAAAATTATAAATTTAAAGTTTTAATAATTAAATTTTTAAAATTTATTATTTAAATTTATAAAATTTAATATTTAAATTTTTAAAATATAGTATTTAAATTTTTAAATTTTAAAATTTAAAGTTTTAATAATTAAATTTTTAAAATTTAGTATTTAAATTTTTAAATTTTAAAATTTAAATTTTTAATAATTAAATATTTAAAATTTATTATTTAAATTTTTAAATTTTAAAATTTAAAGTTTTTAAAATTATATTTTTAAAATTTAGTATTTAAATTTTTAAAATTTTAAATTTAAAATTTTAATAATTATATTTTTAACATTTGTTATTTAAATTTATAAAATTTAATATTTAAATTTTTAAAATTTAGTATTTAAATTTTTAAATTTTAAAATTTAAAGTTTTAATAATTAAATTTTTAATATTTAATATTTAAATTTATAAAATTTAATATTTAAATTTTTAAAATTTTAAATTTAAACTTTTCCTAAATAAATTTTTAAAATTTATTATTTAAATTTTTAAAATTTATTATTTAAATTTATAAAATTTATTATTTAAATTTATAAAATTTAATATTTAAATTTTTAAAATTTCGTATTTATATTTTTAAATTTTAAAATTTAAATTTTTATTAATTAAATTTTTAAAATTTATTATTTTAAATTTTAAATTTTAAAATTTAAAGATTTAATATTTAAATTTTTAAAATTTAGTATTTAAATTTTTAAAATTTTAAATTTAAACTTTTAATAAATAAATTTTTAATATTTAATATTTAAATTTATAAAATTTAACATTTAAATTTTTAAAATTTTAAATTTAAAGTTTTTATAAATAAATTTTTAAAATTTATTATTTAAATTTACAAAATTTATTATTTAAATTTATAAAATTTAATATTTAAATTTTTAAAATTTAGTATTTATATTTTTAAATTTTAAAATTTAAATTTTTAAATTTTAAAATTTAAAGATTTAATAATTAAATTTTTAAAATTTAGTATTTAAATTTTTAAAATTTTAAATCAAAAATTATAATAAATAAATTTTTAAAATTTATTATTTAAATTTATAAAATTTAATATTTAAATTTTTAAAATATAGTATTTAAATTTTTAAATTTTAAAATTTAAAGTTTTAATAATTAAATTTTTAAAATTTAGTATTTAAATTTTTAAATTTTAAAATTTAAAGTTTTAATAATTATATTTTTACAATTTAGTATTTAAATTTTTAAAATTTTAAATTTAAACTTTTATTAAATAAATTTTTAATATTTAATTTTTAATTTTTTAAAATTTAATATTTATATTTTAAAAGTTTAAAGTTTTAATAATTAAATTTTTAAAGTTTAGTATTTCAATTTTTATAATTTTAAATTTAAACTTTTAATAAATAAATTTTTATTATTTATTATTTAAATTTATAAAATTTAATATTTAAATTTTTAAAATTTCGTATTTAAATTTTTAAATTTCAAAATTTAAAGTTTTAATAATTAAATTTTTAATATTTAATATTTAAATTTATAAAATTTAATATTTAAATTTTTAAAATTTATTATTTAAATTTTTAAAATTTATTATTTAAATTTATAAAATTTATTATTTAAATTTATAAAATTTAATATTTAAATTTTTAAAATTTAGTATTTATATTTTTAAATTTTAAAATTTAAATTTTTATTAATTAAATTTTTAAAATTTATTATTTTAATTTTTAAATTTTAAAATTTAAAGATTTAATATTTAAATTTTTAAAATTTAGTATTTAAATTTTTAAAATTTTAAATTTAAACTTTTATTAAATAAATTTTTAATATTTAATATTTAATTTTTTAAAATTTAATATTTATATTTTTAAAGTTTAAATTTAAACTTTTAATAAATAAATTTTTAATATTTAATATTTAAATTTATAAAATTTAGTATTTAAATTTTTAAAATTTTAAATTTAAAGTTTTTATTTTTATTAATGAAATTTTTAAAATTTATTATTTTAATTTTTAAATTTTAAAATTTAAAGTTTTAATATTTAAATTTTTAAAATTTAGTATTTAAATTTTTAAAATTTTAAATTTAAACTTTTATTAAATAAATTTTTAATATTTAATATTTAATTTCATAAAATTTAATATTTATATTTTTAAAGTTTAAATTTAAACTTTTAATAAATAAATTTTTAATATTTAATATTTAAATTTATAAAATTTAACATTTAAATTTTTAAAATTTTAAATTTAAAGTTTTTATAAATAAATTTTTAAAATTTATTATTTAAATTTACAAAATTTATTATTTAAATTTATAAAATTTAATATTTAAATTTTTAAAATTTAGTATTTAAATTTTTAAATTTTAAAATTTAAATTTTTAAATTTTAAAATTTAAAGATTTAATAATTAAATTTTTAAAATTTAGTATTTAAATTTTTAAAATTTTTAATCAAAAATTATAATAAATAAATTTTTAAAATTTATTATTTAAATTTATAAAATTTAATATTTAAATTTTTAAAATTTAGCATTTAAATTTCTAAAATTTTAAATTTAAAGTTTTAATAATTAAATTTTTAAAATTTATTATTTAAATTTATAAAATTTAATATTTAAATTTTTAAAATATAGTATTTAAATTTTTAAATTTTAAAATTTAAAGTTTTAATAATTAAATTTTTATAATTTAGTATTTAAATTTTTAAATTTTAAAATTTAAATTTTTAATAATTAAATATTTAAAATTTATTATTTAAATTTTTAAATTTTAAAATTTAAAGTTTTTAAAATTATATTTTTAAAATTTAGTATTTAAATTTTTAAAATTTTAAATTTAAAATTTTAATAATTATATTTTTCACATTTGTTATTTAAATTTATAAAATTTAATATTTAAATTTTTAAAATTTAGTATTTAAATTTTTAAATTTTAAAATTTAAAGTTTTAATAATTAAATTTTTAATATTTAATATTTAAATTTATAAAATTTAATATTTAAATTTTTAAAATTTTAAATTTAAACTTTTTCTAAATAAATTTTTAAAATTTATTATTTAAATTTTTAAAATTTATTATTTAAATTTATAAAATTTATTATTTAAATTTATAAAATTTAATATTTAAATTTTTAAAATTTAGTATTTATATTTTTAAATTTTAAAATTTAAATTTTTATTAATTAAATTTTTAAAATTTATTATTATAATTTTTAAATTTTAAAATTTAAAGATTTAATATTTAAATTTTTAAAATTTAGTATTTAAATTTTTAAAATTTTAAATTTAAACTTTTATTAAATAAATTTTTAATATTTAATATTTAATTTTTTAAAATTTAATATTTATATTTTTAAAGTTTAAATTTAAACTTTTAATAAATAAATTTTTAATATTTAATATTTAAATTTATAAAATTTAGTATTTAAATTTTTAAAATTTTAAATTTAAAGTTTTTATTTTTATTAATGAAATTTTTAAAATTTATTATTTTAATTTTTAAATTTTAAAATTTAAAGATTTAATATTTAAATTTTTAAAATTTAGTATTTAAATTTTTAAAATTTTAAATTTAAACTTTTATTAAATAAATTTTTAATATTTAATATTTAATTTCATAAAATTTAATATTTATATTTTTAAAGTTTAAATTTAAACTTTTAATAAATAAATTAATATTTAATATTTAAATTTATAAAATTTAACATTTAAATTTTTAAAATTTTATATTTAAAGTTTTTATAAATAAATTTTTAAAATTTATTATTTAAATTTACAAAGTTTATTATTTAAATTTATAAAATTTAATATTTAAATTTTTAAAATTTAGCATTTAAATTTCTAAAATTTTAAATTTAAAGTTTTAATAATTAAATTTTTAAAATTTATTATTTAAATTTATAAAATTTAATATTTAAATTTTTAAAATATAGTATTTAAATTTTTAAATTTTAAAATTTAAAGTTTTAATAATTAAATTTTTAAAATTTAGTATTTAAATTTTTAAATTTTAAAATTTAAATTTTTAATAATTAAATATTTAAAATTTATTATTTAAATTTTTAAATTTTAAAATTTAAAGTTTTTATAATTATATTTTTAAAATTTAGTATTTAAATTTTTAAAATTTTAAATTTAAAGTTTTAATAATTATATTTTTAACATTTGTTATTTAAATTTATAAAATTTAATATTTAAATTTTTAAAATTTAGTATTTAAATTTTTAAATTTTAAAATTTAAAGTTTTAATAATTAAATTTTTAAAATTTATTATTTAAATTTTTAAATTTTAAAATTTAAAGTTTTAATAATTAAATTTTTACAATTTTGTATTTAAATTTTTAAAATTTTAAATTTAAACTTTTAATAAATAAATTTTTAATATTTAATATTTAAATTTATAAAATTTAATATTTAAATTTTAAAAATTTTAAATTTAAAATTTTAATAAATAAATTTTTAAAATTTATTATTTAAATTTATAAAATTTAATATTTAAATTTTTAAAATATAGTATTTAAATTTTTAAATTTTAAAATTTAAAGTTTTAATAATTAAATTTTTAAAATTTAGTATTTAAATTTTTAAATTTTAAAATTTAAAGTTTTAATAATTAAATTTTTACAATTTTGTATTTAAATTTTTAAAATTTTAAATTTAAACTTTTAATAAATAAATTTTTAATATTTGATATTTAAATTTATATAATTTAATATTTAAATTTTAAAAATTTTAAATTTAAAGTTTTAATAAATAAATTTTTAAAATTTATTATTCAAATTTATAAAATTTAATATTTAAATTTTTAAAATTTAGTATTTAAATTTTTAAATTTTAAAATTTAAAGTTTTAATAATTATATTTTTACAATTTAGAATTTAAATTTTTAAAATTTTAAATTTAAACTTTTAATAAATAAATTTTTAATATTTAAAATTAAAATTTATAAAATTTAATATTTAAATTTTAAAAATTTTAAATTTAAAATTTTAATAAATAAATTTTTAAAATTTATTATTTAAATTTATAAAATTTAATATTTAAATTTTTAAAATTTAGTATTTAAATTTTTAAATTTTAAAATTTAAAGTTTTAATAATTAAATTTTTAAAGTTTAGTATTTAAATTTTTATAATTTTAAATTTAAACTTTTAATAAATAAATTTTTAATATTTATTATTTAAATTTATAAAATTTAATATTTAAATTTTTAAAATTTATTATTTAAATTTTTAAATTTTATAATTTAAAGTTTTAATAATTATATTTTTACAATTTAGAATTTAAATTTTTAAAATTTTAAATTTAAACTTTTAATAAATAAATTTTTAATATTTAATATTTAAATTTATAAAATTTAATATTTAAATTTTAAAAATTTTAAATTTAAAATTTTAATAAATAAATTTTTAAAATTTATTATTTAAATTTATAAAATTTAATATTTAAATTTTTAAAATATAGTATTTAAATTTTTAAATTTTAAAATTTAAAGTTTTAATAATTAAATTTTTAAAATTTAGTATTTAAATTTTTAAATTTTAAAATTTAAAGTTTTAATAATTAAATTTTTACAATTTTGTATTTAAATTTTTAAAATTTTAAATTTAAACTTTTAATAAATAAATTTTTAATATTTGATATTTAAATTTATATAATTTAATATTTAAATTTTAAAAATTTTAAATTTAAAGTTTTAATAAATAAATTTTTAAAATTTATTATTCAAATTTATAAAATTTAATATTTAAATTTTTAAAATTTAGTATTTAAATTTTTAAATTTTAAAATTTAAAGTTTTAATAATTATAATTTTACAATTTAGAATTTAAATTTTTAAAATTTTAAATTTAAACTTTTAATAAATAAATTTATAATATTTAATATTAAAATTTATAAAATTTAATATTTAAATTTTAAAAATTTTAAATTTAAAATTTTAATAAATAAATTTTTAAAATTTATTATTTAAATTTATAAAATTTAATATTTAAATTTTTAAAATTTAGTATTTAAATTTTTAAATTTTAAAATTTAAATTTTTATTAATTAAATTTTTAAAATTTATTATTTTAATTTTTAAATTTTAAAATTTAAAGATTTAATATTTAAATTTTTAAAATTTAGTATTTAAATTTTTAAAATTTTAAATTTAAACTTTTATTAAATAAATTTATAATATTTAATATTTAATTTTTTAAAATTTAATATTTATATTTTAAAAGTTTAACGTTTTAATAATTAAATTTTTAAAGTTTAGTATTTAAATTTTTATAATTTTAAATTTAAACTTTTAATAAATAAATTTTTATTATTTATTATTTAAATTTATAAAATTTAATATTTAAATTTTCAAAATTTCTTATTTAAATTTTTAAATTTCAAAATTTAAAGTTTTAATAATTAAATTTTTAATATTTAATATTTAAATTTATAAAATTTAATATTTAAATTTTTAAAATTTTAAATTTAAACTTTTTATAAATAAATTTTTAAAATTTATTATTTAAATTTTTAAAATTTATTATTTAAATTTATAAAATTTATTATTTAAATTTATAAAATTTAATATTTAAATTTTTAAAATTTAGTATTTATATTTTTAAATTTTAAAATTTAAATTTTTATTAATTAAATTTTTAAAATTTATTATTTTAATTTTTAAATTTTAAAATTTAAAGATTTAATATTTAAATTTTTAAAATTTAGTATTTAAATTTTTGAAATTTTAAATTTAAACTCTTATTAAATAAATTTTTAATATTTAATATTTAATTTTTTAAAATTTAATATTTATATTTTTAAAGTTTAAATTTAAACTTTTAATAAATAAATTTTTAATATTTAATATTTAAATTTATAAAATTTAGTATTTAAATTTTTAAAATTTTAAATTTAAAGTTTTTATTTTTATTAATGAAATTTTTAAAATTTATTATTTTAATTTTTAAATTTTAAAATTTAAAGTTTTAATATTTAAATTTTTAAAATTTAGTATTTAAATTTTTAAAATTTTAAATTTAAACTTTTATTAAATAAATTTTTAATATTTAATATTTAATTTCATAAAATATAATATTTATATTTTTAAAGTTTAAATTTAAACTTTTAATAAATAAATTTTTAATATTTAATATTTAAATTTATAAAATTTAACATTTAAATTTTTAAAATTATAAATTTAAAGTTTTTATAAATAAATTTTTAAAATTTATTATTTAAATTTACAAAATTTATTATTTAAATTTATACAATTTAATATTTAAATTTTTAAAATTTAGTATTTAAATTTTTAAATTTTAAAATTTAAATTTTTATATTTTAAAATTTAAAGATTTAATAATTAAATTTTTAAAATTTAGTATTTAAATTTTTAAAATTTTAAATCAAAAATTATAATAAATAAATTTTTAAAATTTATTATTTAAATTTATAAAATTTAATATTTAAATTTTTAAAATTTAGCATTTAAATTTCTAAAATTTTAAATTTAAAGTTTTAATAATTAAATTTTTAAAATTTATTATTTAAATTTATAAAATTTAATATTTAAATTTTTAAAATATAGTATTTAAATTTTTAAATTTTAAAATTTAAAGTTTTAATAATTAAATTTTTAAAATTTAGTATTTAAATTTTTAAATTTTAAAATTTAAATTTTTAATAATTAAATATTTAAAATTTATTATTTAAATTTTTAAATTTTAAAATTTAAAGTTTTTATAATTATATTTTTAAAATTTAGTATTTAAATTTTTAAAATTTTAAATTTAAAGTTTTAATAATTATATTTTTAACATTTGTAATTTAAATTTATAAAATTTAATATTTAAATTTTTAAAATTTAGTATTTAAATTTTTAAATTTTAAAATTTAAAGTTTTAATAATTAAATTTTTAAAATTTATTATTTAAATATTTAAATTTTAAAATTTAATGTTTTAATAATTAAATTTTTACAATTTTGTATTTAAATTTTTAAAATTTAAAATTTAAACTTTTAATAAATTAATTTTTAATATTTGATATTTAAATTTATATAATTTAATTTTTAAATTTTAAAAATTATAAATTTAAAATTTTTATAAATAAATTTTTAAAATTTATTATTCAAATTTATAAAATTTAATATTTAAATTTTTAAAATTTAGTATTTAAATTTTTAAATTTTAAAATTTAAAGTTTTAATAATTATATTTTTACAATTTAGAATTTAATTTTTTAAAATTTTAAATTTAAACTTTTAATAAATAAATTTTTAATATTTAAAATTAAAATTTATAAAATTTAATATTTAAATTTTAAAAATTTTAAATTTAAAATTTTAATAAATAAATTTTTAAAATTTATTATTTAAATTTATAAAATTTAATATTTAAATTTTTAAAATTTAGTATTTAAATTTTTAAATTTTAAAATTTAAAGTTTTAATAATTAAATTTTTACAATTTTGTATTTAAATTTTTAAAATTTTAAATTTAAACTTTTAATAAATAAATTTTTAATATTTGATATTTAAATTTATATAATTTAAAATTTAAATTTTAAAAATTTTAAATTTAAAGTTTTAATAAATAAATTTTTAAAATTTATTATTCAAATTTATAAAATTTAATATTTAAATTTTTAAAATTTAGTATTTAAATTTTTAAATTTTAAAATTTAAAGTTTTAATAATTATATTTTTACAATTTAGAATTTAAATTTTTAAAATTTTAAATTTAAACTTTTAATAAATAAATTTTTAATATTTAATATTAAAATTTATAAAATTTAATATTTAAATTTTAAAAATTTTAAATTTAAAATTTTAATAAATAAATTTTTAAAATTTATTATTTAAATTTATAAAATTTAATATTTAAATTTTTAAAATTTAGTATTTAAATTTTTAAATTTTAAAATTTAAATTTTTATTAATTAAATTTTTAAAATTTATTATTTTAATTTTTAAATTTTAAAATTTAAAGATTTAATATTTAAATTTTTAAAATTTAGTATTTAAATTTTTAAAATTTTAAATTTAAACTTTTATTAAATAAATTTATAATATTTAATATTTAATTTTTTAAAATTTAATATTTATATTTTAAAAGTTTAAAGTTTTAATAATTAAATTTTTAAAGTTTAGTATTTAAATTTTTATAATTTTAAATTTAAACTTTTAATAAATAAATTTTTATTATTTATTATTTAAATTTATAAAATTTAATATTTAAATTTTTAAAATTTCGTATTTAAATTTTTAAATTTCAAAATTTAAAGTTTTAATAATTAAATTTTTAATATTTAATATTTAAATTTATAAAATTTAATATTTAAATTTTTAAAATTTTAAATTTAAACTTTTTATAAATAAATTTTTAAAATTTATTATTTAAATTTTTAAAATTTATTATTTAAATTTATAAAATTTATTATTTAAATTTATAAAATTTAATATTTAAATTTTTAAAATTTAGTATTTATATTTTTAAATTTTAAAATTTAAATTTTTATTAATTAAATTTTTAAAATTTATTATTTTAATTTTTAAATTTTAAAATTTAAAGATTTAATATTTAAATTTTTAAAATTTAGTATTTAAATTTTTAAAATTTTAAATTTAAACCTTTATTAAATAAATTTTTAATATTTTATATTTAATTTTTTAAAATTTAATATTTATATTTTTAAAGTTTAAATTTAAACTTTTAATATTTAATATTTAAATTTATAAAATTTAGTATTTAAATTTTTAAAATTTTAAATTTAAAGTTTTTATTTTTATTAATTAAATTTTTAAAATTTATTATTTTAATTTTTAAATTTTAAAATTTAAAGTTTTAATATTTAAATTTTTAAAATTTAGTATTTAAATTTTTAAAATTTTAAATTTAAACTTTTATTAAATAAATTTTTAATATTTAATATTTAATTTCATAAAATTTAATATTTATATTTTTAAAGTTTAAATTTAAACTTTTAATAAATAAATTTTTAATATTTAATATTTAAATTTATAAAATTTAACATTTAAATTTTTAAAATTTTAAATTTAAAGTTTTTATAAATAAATTTTTAAAATTTATTATTTAAATTTTTAAAATTTATTATTTAAATTTACAAAATTTATTAATTAAATTTTTAAAATTTATTATTTTAATTTTTAAATTTTAAAGTTTAAAGATTTAATATTTAAATTTTTAAAATTTAGCATTTAAATTTTTAAAATTTTAAATTTAAACTTTTATTAAATAAATTTTTAATATTTAATATTTAATTTTTTAAAATTTAATATTTATATTTTTAAAGTTTAAATTTAAACTTTTAATAAATAAATTTTTAAAATTTAATATTTAAATTTATAAAATTTAATATTTAAATTTTTAAAATTTTAAATTTTATGTTTTAATAAATAAATTTTTAAAATTTATTATTTAAATTTATAAAATTTATTATTTAAATTTATAAAATTTATTTTAAATAATAAATAAATTTAAATATTTATAAAATTTAATATTTAAATTTTTAAAATTTAGTATTTAAATTTTTAAATTTTAAAATTTAAATTTTTATTAATTAAATTTTTAAAATTTATTATTTTAATTTTTAAATTTTAAAATTTAAAGATTTAATATTTAAATTTTTAAAATTTAGTATTTAAATTTTTAAAATTTTAAATTTAAACTTTTATTAAATAAATTTATAATATTTAATATTTAATTTTTTAAAATTTAATATTTATATTTTAAAAGTTTAAAGTTTTAATAATTAAATTTTTAAAGTTTTGTATTTAAATTTTTATAATTTTAAATTTAAACTTTTAATAAATAAATTTTTATTATTTATTATTTAAATTTATAAAATTTAATATTTAAATTTTTAAAATTTCGTATTTAAATTTTTAAATTTCAAAATTTAAAGTTTTAATAATTAAATTTTTAATATTTAATATTTAAATTTATAAAATTTAATATTTAAATTTTTAAAATTTAGTATTTATATTTTTAAATTTTAAAATTTAAATTTTTATTAATTAAATTTTTAAAATTTATTATTTTAATTTTTAAATTTTAAAATTTAAAGATTTAATATTTAAATTTTTAAAATTTAGTATTTAAATTTTTAAAATTTTAAATTTAAACCTTTATTAAATAAATTTTTAATATTTAATATTTAATTTTTTAAAATTTAATATTTATATTTTTAAAGTTTAAATTTAAACTTTTAATATTTAATATTTAAATTTATAAAATTTAGTATTTAAATTTTTAAAATTTTAAATTTAAAGTTTTTATTTTTATTAATTAAATTTTTAAAATTTATTATTTTAATTTTTAAATTTTAAAATTTAAAGTTTTAATATTTAAATTTTTAAAATTTAGTATTTAAATTTTTAAAATTTTAAATTTAAACTTTTATTAAATAAATTTTTAATATTTAATATTTAATTTCATAAAATTTAATATTTATATTTTTAAAGTTTAAATTTAAACTTTTAATAAATAAATTTTTAATATTTAATATTTAAATTTATAAAATTTAACATTTAAATTTTTAAAATTTTAAATTTAAAGTTTTTATAAATAAATTTTTAAAATTTATTATTTAAATTTTTAAAATTTATTATTTAAATTTACAAAATTTATTAATTAAATTTTTAAAATTTATTATTTTAATTTTTAAATTTTAAAGTTTAAAGATTTAATATTTAAATTTTTAAAATTTAGCATTTAAATTTTTAAAATTTTAAATTTAAACTTTTATTAAATAAATTTTTAATATTTAATATTTAATTTTTTAAAATTTAATATTTATATTTTTAAAGTTTAAATTTAAACTTTTAATAAATAAATTTTTAAAATTTAATATTTATATTTTAAAAGTTTAAAGTTTTAATAATTAAATTTTTAAAGTTTTGTATTTAAATTTTTATAATTTTAAATTTAAACTTTTAATAAATAAATTTTTATTATTTATTATTTAAATTTATAAAATTTAATATTTAAATTTTTAAAATTTCGTATTTAAATTTTTAAATTTCAAAATTTAAAGTTTTAATAATTAAATTTTTAATATTTAATATTTAAATTTATAAAATTTAATATTTAAATTTTTAAAATTTAGTATTTATATTTTTAAATTTTAAAATTTAAATTTTTATTAATTAAATTTTTAAAATTTATTATTTTAATTTTTAAATTTTAAAATTTAAAGATTTAATATTTAAATTTTTAAAATTTAGTATTTAAATTTTTAAAATTTTAAATTTAAACCTTTATTAAATAAATTTTTAATATTTAATATTTAATTTTTTAAAATTTAATATTTATATTTTTAAAGTTTAAATTTAAACTTTTAATATTTAATATTTAAATTTATAAAATTTAGTATTTAAATTTTTAAAATTTTAAATTTAAAGTTTTTATTTTTATTAATTAAATTTTTAAAATTTATTATTTTAATTTTTAAATTTTAAAATTTAAAGTTTTAATATTTAAATTTTTAAAATTTAGTATTTAAATTTTTAAAATTTTAAATTTAAACTTTTATTAAATAAATTTTTAATATTTAATATTTAATTTCATAAAATTTAATATTTATATTTTTAAAGTTTAAATTTAAACTTTTAATAAATAAATTTTTAATATTTAATATTTAAATTTATAAAATTTAACATTTAAATTTTTAAAATTTTAAATTTAAAGTTTTTATAAATAAATTTTTAAAATTTATTATTTAAATTTTTAAAATTTATTATTTAAATTTACAAAATTTATTAATTAAATTTTTAAAATTTATTATTTTAATTTTTAAATTTTAAAGTTTAAAGATTTAATATTTAAATTTTTAAAATTTAGCATTTAAATTTTTAAAATTTTAAATTTAAACTTTTATTAAATAAATTTTTAATATTTAATATTTAATTTTTTAAAATTTAATATTTATATTTTTAAAGTTTAAATTTAAACTTTTAATAAATAAATTTTTAAAATTTAATATTTAAATTTATAAAATTTAATATTTAAATTTTTAAAATTTTAAATTTTATGTTTTAATAAATAAATTTTTAAAATTTATTATTTAAATTTATAAAATTTATTATTTAAATTTATAAAATTTATTTTAAATAATAAATAAATTTAAATATTTATAAAATTTAATATTTAAATTTTTAAAATTTAGTATTTAAATTTTTAAATTTTAAAATTTAAAGTTTTAATAATTAAATTTTTAAAATTTATTATTTAAATTTTTAAATTTTAAAATTTAAAGTTTTAAAAATTAAATTTTTACAATTTTGTATTTAAATTTTTAAAATTTTAAATTTAAACTTTTAATAAATAAATTTTTAATATTTGATATTTAAATTTATATAATTTAATATTTAAATTTTAAAAATTTTAAATTTAAAATTTTAATAAATAAATTTTTAAAATTTATTATTTAAATTTATAAAATTTAATATTTAAATTTTTAAAATTTAGTATTTAAATTTTTAAATTTTAAAATTTAAAGTTTTAATAATTAAATTTTTAAAGTTTAGTATTTAAATTTTTATAATTTTAAATTTAAACTTTTAATAAATAAATTTTTAATATTTATTATTTAAATTTATAAAATTTAATATTTAAATTTTTAAAATTTATTATTTAAATTTTTAAATTTTAAAATTTAAAGTTTTAATAATTATATTTTTACAATTTAGAATTTAAATTTTTAAAATTTTAAATTTAAACTTTTAATAAATAAATTTTTAATATTTAATATTTAAATTTATAAAATTTAATATTTAAATTTTAAAAATTTTAAATTTAATGTTTTAATAAATAAATTTTTAAAATTTATTATTCAAATTTATAAAATTTAATATTTAAATTTTTAAAATTTAGTATTTAAATTTTTAAATTTTAAAATTTAAAGTTTTAATAATTATATTTTTACAATTTAGAATTTAAATTTTAAAAATTTTAAATTTAAAATTTTAATAAATAAATTTTTAAGATTTATTATTTAAATTTATAAAATTTAATATTTAAATTTTTAAAATTTAGTATTTAAATTTTTAAATTTTAAAATTTATACTTTTATTAATTAAATTTTTAAAATTTATTATTTTAATTTTTAAATTTTAAAATTTAAAGATTTAATATTTAAATTTTTAAAATTTAGTATTTAAATTTTTAAAATTTTAAATTTAAACTTTTATTAAATAAATTTATAATATTTAATATTTAATTTTTTAAAATTTAATATTTATATTTTAAAAGTTTAAAGTTTTAATAATTAAATTTTTAAAGTTTAGTATTTAAATTTTTAAAATTTTAAATTTAAACTTTTAATAAATAAATTTTTAATATTTAATATTTAAATTTATATAATTTAATATTTAAATTTTAAAAATTTTAAATTTAAAATTTTAATAAATAAATTTTTAAAATTTATTATTTAAATTTATAAAATTTAATATTTAAATTTTTAAAATATAGTATTTAAATTTTTAAATTTTAAAATTTAAAGTTTTAATAATTAAATTTTTAAAATTTAGTATTTAAATTTTTAAATTTTAAAATTTAAAGTTTTAATAATTAAATTTTTACAATTTTGTATTTGAATTTTTAAAATTTTAAATTTAAACTTTTAATAAATAAATTTTTAATATTTGATATTTAAATTTATTTAATTTAATATTTAAATTTTAAAAATTTTAAATTTAAAGATTTAATAAATAAATTTTTAAAATTTATTATTCAAATTTATAAAATTTAATATTTAAATTTTTAAAATTTAGTATTTAAATTTTTAAATTTTAAAATTTAAAGTTTTAATAATTAAATTTTTAAAGTTTAGTATTTAAATTTTTATAATTTTAAATTTAAACTTTTAATAAATAAATTTTTATTATTTATTATTTAAATTTATAAAATTTAATATTTAAATTTTTAAAATTTCGTATTTAAATTTTTAAATTTCAAAATTTAAAGTTTTAATAATTAAATTTTTAATATTTAATATTTAAATTTATAAAATTTAATATTTAAATTTTTAAAATTTTAAATTTAAACTTTTTATAAATAAATTTTTAAAATTTATTATTTAAATTTTTAAAATTTATTATTTAAATTTATAAAATTTATTATTTAAATTTATAAAATTTAATATTTAAATTTTTAAAATTTAGTATTTATATTTTTAAATTTTAAAATTTAAATTTTTATCAATTAAATTTTTAAAATTTATTATTTTAATTTTTAAATTTTAAAATTTAAAGATTTAATATTTAAATTTTTAAAATTTAGTATTTAAATTTTTAAAATTTTAAATTTAAACATTTATTAAATAAATTTTTAATATTTAATATTTAATTTTTTAAAATTTAATATTTATATTTTTAAAGTTTAAATTTAAACTTTTAATATTTAATATTTAAATTTATAAAATTTAGTATTTAAATTTTTAAAATTTTAAATTTAAAGTTTTTATTTTTATTAATTAAATTTTTAAAATTTATTATTTTAATTTTTAAATTTTAAAATTTAAAGTTTTAATATTTAAATTTTTAAAATTTAGTATTTAAATTTTTAAAATTTTAAATTTAAACTTTTATTAAATAAATTTTTAATATTTAATATTTAATTTCATAAAATTTAATATTTATATTTTTAAAGTTTAAATTTAAACTTTTAATAAATAAATTTTTAATATTTAATATTTAAATTTATAAAATTTAACATTTAAATTTTTAAAATTTTAAATTTAAAGTTTTTATAAATAAATTTTTAAAATTTATTATTTAAATTTTTAAAATTTATTATTTAAATTTACAAAATTTATTAATTAAATTTTTAAAATTTATTATTTTAATTTTTAAATTTTAAAGTTTAAAGATTTAATATTTAAATTTTTAAAATTTAGCATTTAAATTTTTAAAATTTTAAATTTAAACTTTTATTAAATAAATTTTTAATATTTAATATTTAATTTTTTAAAATTTAATATTTATATTTTTAAAGTTTAAATTTAAACTTTTAATAAATAAATTTTTAATATTTATTATTTAAATTTATAAAATTTAATATTTAAATTTTTAAAATTTATTATTTAAATTTTTAAATTTTAAAATTTAAAGTTTTAATAATTATATTTTTACAATTTAGAATTTAAATTTTTAAAATTTTAAATTTAAACTTTTAATAAATAAATTTTTAATATTTAATATTTAAATTTATAAAATTTAATATTTAAATTTTAAAAATTTTAAATTTAATGTTTTAATAAATAAATTTTTAAAATTTATTATTCAAATTTATAAAATTTAATATTTAAATTTTTAAAATTTAGTATTTAAATTTTTAAATTTTAAAATTTAAAGTTTTAATAATTATATTTTTACAATTTAGAATTTAAATTTTAAAAATTTTAAATTTAAAATTTTAATAAATAAATTTTTAAGATTTATTATTTAAATTTATAAAATTTAATATTTAAATTTTTAAAATTTAGTATTTAAATTTTTAAATTTTAAAATTTATACTTTTATTAATTAAATTTTTAAAATTTATTATTTTAATTTTTAAATTTTAAAATTTAAAGATTTAATATTTAAATTTTTAAAATTTAGTATTTAAATTTTTAAAATTTTAAATTTAAACTTTTATTAAATAAATTTATAATATTTAATATTTAATTTTTTAAAATTTAATATTTATATTTTAAAAGTTTAAAGTTTTAATAATTAAATTTTTAAAGTTTAGTATTTAAATTTTTAAAATTTTAAATTTAAACTTTTAATAAATAAATTTTTAATATTTAATATTTAAATTTATATAATTTAATATTTAAATTTTAAAAATTTTAAATTTAAAATTTTAATAAATAAATTTTTAAAATTTATTATTTAAATTTATAAAATTTAATATTTAAATTTTTAAAATATAGTATTTAAATTTTTAAATTTTAAAATTTAAAGTTTTAATAATTAAATTTTTAAAATTTAGTATTTAAATTTTTAAATTTTAAAATTTAAAGTTTTAATAATTAAATTTTTACAATTTTGTATTTGAATTTTTAAAATTTTAAATTTAAACTTTTAATAAATAAATTTTTAATATTTGATATTTAAATTTATTTAATTTAATATTTAAATTTTAAAAATTTTAAATTTAAAGATTTAATAAATAAATTTTTAAAATTTATTATTCAAATTTATAAAATTTAATATTTAAATTTTTAAAATTTAGTATTTAAATTTTTAAATTTTAAAATTTAAAGTTTTAATAATTAAATTTTTAAAGTTTAGTATTTAAATTTTTATAATTTTAAATTTAAACTTTTAATAAATAAATTTTTATTATTTATTATTTAAATTTATAAAATTTAATATTTAAATTTTTAAAATTTCGTATTTAAATTTTTAAATTTCAAAATTTAAAGTTTTAATAATTAAATTTTTAATATTTAATATTTAAATTTATAAAATTTAATATTTAAATTTTTAAAATTTTAAATTTAAACTTTTTATAAATAAATTTTTAAAATTTCTTATTTAAATTTTTAAAATTTATTATTTAAATTTATAAAATTTATTATATAAATTTATAAAATTTAATATTTAAATTTTTAAAATTTAGTATTTATATTTTTAAATTTTAAAATTTAAATTTTTATTAATTAAATTTTTAAAATTTATTATTTTAATTTTTAAATTTTAAAATTTAAAGATTTAATATTTAAATTTTTAAAATTTAGTATTTAAATTTTTAAAATTTTAAATTTAAACCTTTATTAAATAAATTTTTAATATTTAATATTTAATTTTTTAAAATTTAATATTTATATTTTTAAAGTTTAAATTTAAACTTTTAATATTTAATATTTAAATTTATAAAATTTAGTATTTAAATTTTTAAAATTTTAAATTTAAAGTTTTTATTTTTATTAATTAAATTTTTAAAATTTATTATTTTAATTTTTAAATTTTAAAATTTAAAGTTTTAATATTTAAATTTTTAAAATTTAGTATTTAAATTTTTAAAATTTTAAATTTAAACTTTTATTAAATAAATTTTTAATATTTAATATTTAATTTCATAAAATTTAATATTTATATTTTTAAAGTTTAAATTTAAACTTTTAATAAATAAATTTTTAATATTTAATATTTAAATTTATAAAATTTAACATTTAAATTTTTAAAATTTTAAATTTAAAGTTTTTATAAATAAATTTTTAAAATTTATTATTTAAATTTTTAAAATTTATTATTTAAATTTACAAAATTTATTAATTAAATTTTTAAAATTTATTATTTTAATTTTTAAATTTTAAAGTTTAAAGATTTAATATTTAAATTTTTAAAATTTAGCATTTAAATTTTTAAAATTTTAAATTTAAACTTTTATTAAATAAATTTTTAATATTTAATATTTAATTTTTTAAAATTTAATATTTATATTTTTAAAGTTTAAATTTAAACTTTTAATAAATAAATTTTTAAAATTTAATATTTAAATTTATAAAATTTAATATTTAAATTTTTAAAATTTTAAATTTTAAGTTTTAATAAATAAATTTTTAAAATTTATTATTTAAATTTATAAAATTTATTATTTAAATTTATAAAATTTATTTTAAATAATAAATAAATTTAAATATTTATAAAATTTAATATTTAAATTTTTAAAATTTAGTATTTAAATTTTTAAATTTTGAAATTTAAAGTTTTAATAATTAAATTTTTAAAATTTATTATTTAAATTTTTAAATTTTAAAATTTAAAGTTTTAAAAATTAAATTTTTACAATTTTGTATTTAAATTTTTAAAATTTTAAATTTAAACTTTTAATAAATAAATTTTTAATATTTGATATTTAAATTTATATAATTTAATATTTAAATTTTAAAAATTTTAAATTTAAAATTTTAATAAATAAATTTTTAAAATTTATTATTTAAATTTATAAAATTTAATATTTAAATTTTTAAAATTTAGTATTTAAATTTTTAAATTTTAAAATTTAAAGTTTTAATAATTAAATTTTTAAAGTTTAGTATTTAAATTTTTATAATTTTAAATTTAAACTTTTAATAAATAAATTTTTAATATTTATTATTTAAATTTATAAAATTTAATATTTAAATTTTTAAAATTTATTATTTAAATTTTTAAATTTTAAAATTTAAAGTTTTAATAATTATATTTTTACAATTTAGAATTTAAATTTTTAAAATTTTAAATTTAAACTTTTAATAAATAAATTTTTAATATTTAATATTTAAATTTATAAAATTTAATATTTAAATTTTAAAAATTTTAAATTTAATGTTTTAATAAATAAATTTTTAAAATTTATTATTCAAATTTATAAAATTTAATATTTAAATTTTTAAAATTTAGTATTTAAATTTTTAAATTTTAAAATTTAAAGTTTTAATAATTATATTTTTACAATTTAGAATTTAAATTTTAAAAATTTTAAATTTAAAATTTTAATAAATAAATTTTTAAGATTTATTATTTAAATTTATAAAATTTAATATTTAAATTTTTAAAATTTAGTATTTAAATTTTTAAATTTTAAAATTTATACTTTTATTAATTAAATTTTTAAAATTTATTATTTTAATTTTTAAATTTTAAAATTTAAAGATTTAATATTTAAATTTTTAAAATTTAGTATTTAAATTTTTAAAATTTTAAATTTAAACTTTTATTAAATAAATTTATAATATTTAATATTTAATTTTTTAAAATTTAATATTTATATTTTAAAAGTTTAAAGTTTTAATAATTAAATTTTTAAAGTTTAGTATTTAAATTTTTATAATTTTAAATTTAAACTTTTAATAAATAAATTTTTAATATTTATTATTTAAATTTATAAAATTTAATATTTAAATTTTTAAAATTTATTATTTAAATTTTTAAATTTTAAAATTTAAAGTTTTAATAATTATATTTTTACAATTTAGAATTTAAATTTTTAAAATTTTAAATTTAAACTTTTAATAAATAAATTTTTAATATTTAATATTTAAATTTATAAAATTTAATATTTAAATTTTAAAAATTTTAAATTTAATGTTTTAATAAATAAATTTTTAAAATTTATTATTCAAATTTATAAAATTTAATATTTAAATTTTTAAAATTTAGTATTTAAATTTTTAAATTTTAAAATTTAAAGTTTTAATAATTATATTTTTACAATTTAGAATTTAAATTTTAAAAATTTTAAATTTAAAATTTTAGTAAATAAATTTTTAAGATTTATTATTTAAATTTATAAAATTTAATATTTAAATTTTTAAAATTTAGTATTTAAATTTTTAAATTTTAAAATTTATACTTTTATTAATTAAATTTTTAAAATTTATTATTTTAATTTTTAAATTTTAAAATTTAAAGATTTAATATTTAAATTTTTAAAATTTAGTATTTAAATTTTTAAAATTTTAAATTTAAACTTTTATTAAATAAATTTATAATATTTAATATTTAATTTTTTAAAATTTAATATTTATATTTTAAAAGTTTAAAGCTTTAATAATTAAATTTTTAAAGTTTAGTATTTAAATTTTTAAAATTTTAAATTTAAACTTTTAATAAATAAATTTTTAATATTTAATATTTAAATTTATATAATTTAATATTTAAATTTTAAAAATTTTAAATTTAAAATTTTAATAAATAAATTTTTAAAATTTATTATTTAAATTTATAAAATTTAATATTTAAATTTTTAAAATATAGTATTTAAATTTTTAAATTTTAAAATTTAAAGTTTTAATAATTAAATTTTTAAAATTTAGTATTTAAATTTTTAAATTTTAAAGTTTAAAGTTTTAATAATTAAATTTTTACAATTTTGTATTTGAATTTTTAAAATTTTAAATTTAAACTTTTAATAAATAAATTTTTAATATTTGATATTTAAATTTATTTAATTTAATATTTAAATTTTAAAAATTTTAAATTTAAAGATTTAATAAATAAATTTTTAAAATTTATTATTCAAATTTATAAAATTTAATATTTAAATTTTTAAAATTTAGTATTTAAATTTTTAAATTTTAAAATTTAAAGTTTTAATAATTAAATTTTTAAAGTTTAGTATTTCAATTTTTATAATTTTAAATTTAAACTTTTAATAAATAAATTTTTATTATTTATTATTTAAATTTATAAAATTTAATATTTAAATTTTTAAAATTTCGTATTTAAATTTTTAAATTTCAAAATTTAAAGTTTTAATAATTAAATTTTTAATATTTAATATTTAAATTTATAAAATTTAATATTTAAATTTTTAAAATTTTAAATTTAAACTTTTTATAAATAAATTTTTAAAATTTATTATTTAAATTTTTAAAATTTATTATTTAAATTTATAAAATTTATTATTTAAATTTATAAAATTTAATATTTAAATTTTTAAAATTTAGTATTTATATTTTTAAATTTTAAAATTTAAATTTTTATTAATTAAATTTTTAAAATTTATTATTTTAATTTTTAAATTTTAAAATTTAAAGATTTAATATTTAAATTTTTAAAATTTATTATTTAAATTTTTAAAATTTTAAATTTAAACTTTTATTAAATAAATTTTTAATATTTAATATTTAATTTTTTAAAATTTAATATTTATATTTTTAAAGTTTAAATTTAAACTTTTAATAAATAAATTTTTAATATTTAATATTTAAATTTATAAAATTTAGTATTTAAATTTTTAAAATTTTAAATTTAAAGTTTTTATTTTTATTAATTAAATTTTTAAAATTTATTATTTTAATTCTTAAATTTTAAAATTTAAAGTTTTAATATTTAAATTTTTAAAATTTAGTATTTAAATTTTTAAAATTTTAAATTTAAACTTTTATTAAATAAATTTTTAATATTTAATATTTAATTTCATAAAATTTAATATTTATATTTTTAAAGTTTAAATTTAAACATTTAATAAATAAATTTTTAATAATTAATATTTAAATTTATAAAATTTAACATTTAAATTTTTAAAATTTTAAATTTAAAGTTTTTATAAATAAATTTTTAAAATTTATTATTTAAATTTACAAAATTTATTATTTAAATTTATAAAATTTAATATTTAAATTTTTAAAATTTAGTATTTATATTTTTAAATTTTAAAATTTAAATTTTTATTAATTAAATTTTTAAAATTTATTATTTTAATTTTTAAATTTTAAAATTTAAAGATTTAATATTTAAATTTTTAAAATTTAGCATTTAAATTTTTAAAATTTTAAATTTAAACTTTTATTAAATAAATTTTTAATATTTAATATTTAATTTTTTAAAATTAATATTTATATTTTTAAAGTTTAAATTTAAACTTTTAATAAATAAATTTTTAAAATTTAATATTTAAATTTATAAAATTTAATATTTAAATTTTTCAAATTTTAAATTTTAAGTTTTAATAAATAAATTTTTAAAATTTATTATTTAAATTTATAAAATTTATTATTTAAATTTATAAAATTTAGCATTTAAATTTCTAAAATTTAATATTTAAATTTTTAAAATTTAGTATTTAAATTTTTAAATTTTAAAATTTAAAGTTTTAATAATTAAATTTTTAAAATTTATTATTTAAATTTTTAAATTTTAAAATTTAAAGTTTTAAAAATTAAATTTTTACAATTTTGTATTTAAATTTTTAAAATTTTAAATTTAAACTTTTAATAAATAAATTTTTAATATTTGATATTTAAATTTATATAATTTAATATTTAAATTTTAAAAATTTTAAATTTAAAATTTTAATAAATAAATTTTTAAAATTTATTATTTAAATTTATAAAATTTAATATTTAAATTTTTAAAATATGGTATTTAAATTTTTAAATTTTAAAATTTAAAGTTTTAATAATTAAATTTTTAAAATTTATTATTTAAATTTTTAACTTTTAAAATTTAAAGTTTTAATAATTAAATTTTTACAATTTTGTATTTAAATTTTTAAAATTTTAAATTTAAACTTTTAATAAATTAATTCTTAATATTTGATATTTAAATTTATATAATTTAATTTTTAAATTTTAAAAATTATAAATTTAAAGTTTTAATAAATAAATTTTTAAAATTTATTATTCAAATTTATAAAATTTAATATTTAAATTTTTAAAATTTAGTATTTAAATTTTTAAATTTTAAAATTTAAAGTTTTAATAATTATATGTTTACAATTTAGAATTTAAATTTTTAAAATTTTAAATTTAAACTTTTAATAAATAAATTTTTAATATTTAAAATTAAAATTTATAAAATTTAATATTTAAATTTTAAAAATTTTAAATTTAAAATTTTAATAAATAAATTTTTAAAATTTATTATTTAAATTTATAAAATTTAATATTTAAATTTTTAAAATTTAGTATTTAAATTTTTAAATTTTAAAATTTAAAGTTTTAATAATTAAATTTTTAAAGTTTAGTATTTAAATTTTTATAATTTTAAATTTAAACTTTTAATAAATAAATTTTTAATATTTATTATTTAAATTTATAAAATTTAATATTTAAATTTTTAAAATTTCGTATTTAAATTTTTAAATTTCAAAATTTGAAGTTTTAATAATTAAATTTTTAATATTTAATATTTAAATTTTTAAAATATAGTATTTAAATTTTTAAATTTTAAAATTTAAAGTTTTAATAATTAAATTTTTAAAATATAGTATTTAAATTTTTAAATTTTAATTTTTAATAATTAAATATTTAAAATTTATTATTTAAATTTTTAAAATTTAGCATTTAAATTTCTAAAATTTTAAATTTAAACTTTTAATAAATAAATTTTTAATATTTAATATTTAAATTTATAAAATTTAATATTTAAATTTTTAAAATTTTAAATTTAAAGTTTTTATTTTTATTAATTAAATTTTTTAAATTTATTATTTTAATTTTTAAATTTTAAAATTTAAAGTTTTAATAATTAAATTTTTAAAGTTTGGTATTTAAATTTATATAATTTTAAATTTAAACTTTTAATAAATAAATTTTTAATATTTATTATTTAAATTTATAAAATTAAATATTTAAATTTTTAAAACTTCCTATTTAAATTTTTAAATTTCAAAATTTAAAGTTTTAATAATTAAATTTTTAATATTTAATATTTAAATTTATAAAATTTAATATTTAAATTTTTAAAATTTTAAATTTAAACTTTTATAAATAAAAATTTTAAAATTTATTATTTAAATTTATAAATTTTATTATTTAAATTTATAAAATTTAATATTTAAATTTTTAAAATTTAGTATTTATATTTTTAAATTTTAAAATTTAAATTTTTATTAATTAAATTTTTAAAATTTATTATTTTAATTTTTAAATTTTAAAATTTAAAGATTTAATATTTAAATTTTTAAAATTTAGTATTTAAATTTTTAAAATTTTAAATTTAAACTTTTATTAAATAAATTTTTAATATTTAATATTTAATTTTATAAAATTTAATATTTATATTTTTAAAGTTTAAATTTAAACTTTTAATAAATAAATTTTTAAATTTTCTTATTTAAATTTATAACATTTAATATTTAAATTTTTAAAATTTAGTATTTAAATTTTTAAAATTTTAAATTTAAACTTTTATTAAATAAATTTTTAATATTTAATATTTAATTTTTTAAAATTCAATATTTATATTTTTAAAGTTTAAATTTAAACTTTTAATAAATAAATTTTTAATATTTAATATTTAAATTTATAAAATTTAGTATCTAAATTTTTAAAATTTTAAATTTAAAGTTTTTATTTTTATTAATGAAATTTTTAAAATTTATTATTTTAATTTTTAAATTTAAAGATTTAATAATTAAATTTTTAAAATTTATTATTTAAATTTTTAAGTTTTAAAATTTAAAGTTTTAATAATTAAATTTTTAAAGTTTAGTATTTAAATTTTTAAAATTTTAAATTTAAACTTTTAATAAATAAATTTTTAATATTTATTATTTAAATTAATAAAATTTAATGTTTAAATTTTTAAAATTTTAAATTTAAAGTTTTAATAAATAAATTTTTAAAATTTATTATTCAAATTTATATAATTTAATATTTAAATTTTTAAAATTTAGTATTTAAATTTATAAATTTTAAAATTTATAGTTTTAATAATTAAATTTTTACAATTTTGTATTTGAATTTTTAAAATTTTAAATTTAAACTTTTAATAAATACATTTTTAATATTTGATATTTAAATTTATATAATTTAATATTTAAATTTTAAAAATTTTAAATTTAAAGATTTAATAAATAAATTTTTAAAATTTATTATTCAAATTTATAAAATTTAATATTTAAATTTTTAAAATTTAGTATTTAAATTTTTAAATTTTAAAATTTAAAGTTTTAATAATTAAATTTTTAAAGTTTAGTATTTCAATTTTTATAATTTTAAATTTAAACTTTTAATAAATAAATTTTTATTATTTATTATTTAAATTTATAAAATTTAATATTTAAATTTTTAAAATTTCGTATTTAAATTTTTAAATTTCAAAATTTAAAGTTTTAATAATTAAATTTTTAATATTTAATATTTAAATTTATAAAATTTAATATTTAAATTTTTAAAATTTTAAATTTAAACTTTTTCTAAATAAATTTTTAAAATTTATTATTTAAATTTTTAAAATTTATTATTTAAATTTATAAAATTTATTATTTAAATTTATAAAATTTAATATTTAAATTTTTAAAATTTAGTATTTATATTTTTAAATTTTAAAATTTAAATTTTTATTAAGTAAATTTTTAAAATTTATTATTTTAATTTTTAAATTTTAAAATTTAAAGTTTTAATATTTAACTTTTATTAAATAAATTTTTAATATTTAATATTTAATTTCATAAAATTTAATATTTATATTTTTAAAGTTTAAATTTAAACTTTTAATAAATAAATTTTTAATATTTAATATTTAAATTTATAAAATTTAACATTTATATTTTTAAAATTTTAAATTTAAAGTTTTTGTAAATAAATTTTTAAAATTTATTATTTAAATTTACAAAATTTATTATTTAAATTTATAAAATTTAATATTTAAATTTTTAAAATTTAGTATTTAAATTTTTAAAATTTAGCATTTAAATTTCTAAAATTTTAAATTTAAAGTTTTAATAATTAAATTTTTAAAATTTATTATTTAAATTTATAAAATTTAATATTTAAATTTTTAAAATATAGTATTTAAATTTTTAAATTTTAAAATTTAAAGTTTTAATAATTAAATTTTTAAAATTTAGTATTTTAATTTGTAAATTTTAAAATTTAAATTTTTAATAATTAAATATTTAAAATATATTATTTAAATTTTTAAATTTTAAAATTTAAAGTTTTTATAATAATATTTTTAAAATTTAGTATTTAAATTTTTAAAATTTTAAATTTAAAGTTTTAATAATTATATTTTTAACATTTGTTATTTAAATTTATAAAATTTAATATTTAAATTTTTAAAATTTAGTATTTAAATTTTTAAATTTTAAAATTTAAAGTTTTAATAATTAAATTTTTAAAATTTATTATTTAAATTTTTAACTTTTAAAATTTAAAGTTTTAATAATTAAATTTTTACAATTTTGTATTTAAATTTTTAAAATTTTAAATTTAAACTTTTAATAAATTAATTCTTAATATTTGATATTTAAATTTATATAATTTAATTTTTAAATTTTAAAAATTATAAATTTAAAGTTTTAATAAATAAATTTTTAAAATTTATTATTCAAATTTATAAAATTTAATATTTAAATTTTTAAAATTTAGTATTTAAATTTTTAAATTTTAAAATTTAAAGTTTTAATAATTATATGTTTACAATTTAGAATTTAAATTTTTAAAATTTTAAATTTAAACTTTTAATAAATAAATTTTTAATATTTAAAATTAAAATTTATAAAATTTAATATTTAAATTTTAAAAATTTTAAATTTAAAATTTTAATAAATAAATTTTTAAAATTTATTATTTAAATTTATAAAATTTAATATTTAAATTTTTAAAATTTAGTATTTAAATTTTTAAATTTTAAAATTTAAAGTTTTAATAATTAAATTTTTAAAGTTTAGTATTTAAATTTTTATAATTTTAAATTTAAACTTTTAATAAATAAATTTTTAATATTTATTATTTAAATTTATAAAATTTAATATTTAAATTTTTAAAATTTCGTATTTAAATTTTTAAATTTCAAAATTTGAAGTTTTAATAATTAAATTTTTAATATTTAATATTTAAATTTTTAAAATATAGTATTTAAATTTTTAAATTTTAAAATTTAAACTTTTAATAATTAAATTTTTAAAATATAGTATTTAAATTTTTAAATTTTAATTTTTAATAATTAAATATTTAAAATTTATTATTTAAATTTTTAAAATTTAGCATTTAAATTTCTAAAATTTTAAATTTAAACTTTTAATAAATAAATTTTTAATATTTAATATTTAAATTTATAAAATTTAATATTTAAATTTTTAAAATTTTAAATTTAAACTTTTATAAAAAAAAATTTTAAAATTTATTATTTAAATTTATAAATTTTATTATTTAAATTTATAAAATTTAATATTTAAATTTTTAAAATTTAGTATTTATATTTTTAAATTTTAAAATTTAAATTTTTATTAATTAAATTTTTAAAATTTATTATTTTAATTTTTAAATTTTAAAATTTAAAGATTTAATATTTAAATTTTTAAAATTTAGTATTTAAATTTTTAAAATTTTAAATTTAAACTTTTATTAAATAAATTTTTAATATTTAATATTTAATTTTATAAAATTTAATATTTATATTTTTAAAGTTTAAATTTAAACTTTTAATAAATAAATTTTTAAATTTTCTTATTTAAATTTATAACATTTAATATTTAAATTTTTAAAATTTAGTATTTAAATTTTTAAAATTTTAAATTTAAACTTTTATTAAATAAATTTTTAATATTTAATATTTAATTTTTTAAAATTTAATATTTATATTTTTAAAGTTTAAATTTAAACTTTTAATAAATAAATTTTTAATATTTAATATTTAAATTTATAAAATTTAGTATCTAAATTTTTAAAATTTTAAATTTAAAGTTTTTATTTTTATTAATGAAATTTTTAAAATTTATTATTTTAATTTTTAAATTTAAAGATTTAATAATTAAATTTTTAAAATTTATTATTTAAATTTTTAAGTTTTAAAATTTAAAGTTTTAATAATTAAATTTTTAAAGTTTAGTATTTAAATTTTTAAAATTTTAAATTTAAACTTTTAATAAATAAATTTTTAATATTTATTATTTAAATTAATAAAATTTAATGTTTAAATTTTTAAAATTTTAAATTTAAAGTTTTAATAAATAAATTTTTAAAATTTATTATTCAATTTTATATAATTTAATATTTAAATTTTTAAAATTTAGTATTTAAATTTATAAATTTTAAAATTTATAGTTTTAATAATTAAATTTTTACAATTTAGTATTTAAATTTTTAAAATTTTAAATTTAAACTTTTAATAAATAAATTTTTAATATTTAATATTTAAATTTATAAAATTTAATATTTAAATTTTAAAAATTTTAAATTTAAAGTTTTAATAAATAAATTTTTAAAATTTATTATTTAAATTTATAAAATTTAATATTTAAATTTTTAAAATTTAGTATTTAAATATTTAAATTTTAAAATTTAAAGTTTTAATAATTAAATTTTTAAAGTTTAGTATTTAAATTTTTATAATTTTAAATTTAAACTTTTAATAAATAAATTTTTAATATTTATTATTTAAATTTAAAAAATTTAATATTTAAATTTTTAAAATTTTAAATTTAAAGTTTTAATAAATAAATTTTTAAATTTTCTTATTTAAATTTATAACATTTAATATTTAAATTTTTAAAATTTAGTATTTAAATTTTTAAATTTCATAATTTAAAGTCTTAATAATTAAATTTTTAAAATTTATTATTTAAATTTATAAAATTTTAAAATTTAGTATTTAAATTTTTAAAATTTTAAATTTAAACTTTTAATAAATAAATTTTTAATATTTAATATTTAAATTTATAAAATTTAAAATTTAAATTTTAAAAATTTTAAATTTAAAGTTTTAATAAATAAATTTTTAAAATTTATTATTTAAATTTATAAAATTTAATATTTAAATTTTTAAAATTTAGTATTTAAATATTTAAATTTTAAAATTTAAAGTTTTAATAATTAAATTTTTAAAGTTTAGTATTTAAATTTTTATAATTTTAAATTTAAACTTTTAATAAATAAATTTTTAATATTTATTATTTAAATTTATAAAATTTAATATTTAAATTTTTAAAATTTTAAATTTAAATTTTTAAATTTTAATTAATAAATTTTAATAAATAAATTTTTAAATTTTCTTATTTAAATTTATAACATTTAATATTTAAAATTTTAAAATTTAGTATTTAAATTTTTAAATTTTAAAATTTAAAGTTTTAATAATTAAATTTTTAAAAGTTATTATTTAAATTTATAAAATTTAATATTTAAATTTTTAAAATATAGTATTTAAATTTTTAAATTTTAAAATTTAAAGTTTTAATAATTAAATTTTTAAAATTTAGTATTTAAATTTTTAAATTTTAAAATTTAAATTTTTAATAATTAAATATTTAAAATTTATTATTTAAATTTTTAATTTTTAAAATTTAAAGTTTTTATAATTATATTTTTAAAATTTAGTATTTAAATTTTTAAAATTTAATATTTAAAGTTTTAATAATTATATTTTTAAAATTTATTATTTAAATTTTTAAAATTTACCATTTAAATTTCTAAAATTTTAAATTTAAAGTTTTAATAATTAAATTTTTAAAATTTATTATTTAAATTTTTAAATTTTAAAATTTAAAGTTTTAATAATTAAATTTTTAAAGTTTAGTATTTAAATTTTTAAAATTTTAAATTTAAACTTTTAATAAATAAATTTTTAATATTTATTATTTAAATTTATAAAATTTAATATTTAAATTTTTAAAATTTTAAATTTAAAGTTTTAATAAATAAATTTTTAAAATTTATTATTTAAATTTATAAAATTTATTATTTAAATTTATAAAATTTAATATTTAAATTTTTAAAATTTAGTATGTAAATTTTTAAATTTTAAAATTCAAAGTTTTAATAATTAAATTTTTAAAATTTATTATTTAAATTTTTAAACTTTAAAATTTAAAGTTTTAAAAATTAAATTTTTACAATTTTGTATTTAAATTTTTAAAATTTTAAATTTAAACTTTTAATAAATAAATTTTTAATATTTGATATTTAAATTTATATAATTTAATATTTAAATTTTTAAAATTTAGTATTTAAATTTTTAAATTTTAAAATTTAAAGTTTTAATAATTATATTTTTACAACTTAGAATTTAAATTTTTAAAATTTTAAATTTAAACTTTTAATAAATAAATTTTTAATATTTAATATTTAAATTTATAAAATTTAATATTTAAATTTTAAAAATTTTAAATTTAAAATTTTAATAAATAAATTTTTAAAATTTATTATTTAAATTTATAAAATTTAATATTTAAATTTTTAAAATTTAGTATTTAAATTTTTAAATTTTAAAATTTAAAGTTTTAATAATTAAATTTTTAAAGTTTAGTATTTAAATTTTTATAATTTTAAATTTAAACTTTTAATAAATAAATTTTTAATATTTATTATTTAAATTTATAAAATTTAATATTTAAATTTTTAAAATTTCGTATTTAAATTTTTAAATTTCAAAATTTAAAGTTTTAATAATTAAATTTTTAATATTTAATATTTAAATTTATAAAATTTAATATTTAAATTTTTAAAATTTTAAATTTAAACTTTTTATAAATAAATTTTTAAAATTTATTATTTAAATTTATAAAATATATTATTTAAATTTATAAAATTTAATATTTAAATTTTTAAAATTTAGTATTTATATTTTTAAAATTTAGTATTTATATTTTTAAATTTTAAAATTTAAAGTTTTAATAATTAAATTTTTAAAATTTATTATTTAAATTTATAAAATTTTAAAATTTAGTATTTAAATTTTTAAAATTTTAAATTTAAAGTATTAATAAATAAATTTTTAAATTTTCTTATTTAAATTTATAACATTTAATATTTAAATTTTTAAAATTTAGTATTTAAATTTTTAAATTTTAAAATTCAAATTTTTAATATTTAAATATTTTAAATTTATTATTTAAATTTTTAAATTTTAAAATTTAAAGTTTTTATAATTATATTTTTAAAATTTTAATAATTAAAATTTTAAAATTTATTATTTAAATTTTTAAATTTTAAAATTTAAAGTTTTAAAAATTAAATTTTTAAAGTTTAGTTTTTAAATTTTTAAAATATTAAATTTAAACATTTAATAAATAAATTTTTAATATTTATTATTTAAATTTATAAAATTTAGTATTTAAATTTTTAAAATTTATTATTTAAATTTATAAAATTAATTATTTAAATTAATAAAATTTAATATTTAAATTTTTAAAATTTTAAATTTAAAGTTTTAATAAATAAATTTTTAAAATTTATTATTCAAATTTATATAATTTAATATTTAAATTTTTAAAATTTAGTATTTAAATTTATAAATTTTAAAATTTATAGTTTTAATAATTAAATTTTTACAATTTAGTATTTACATTTTTAAAATTTTAAATTTAAACTTTTAATAAATAAATTTTTAATATTTAATATTTAAATTTATAAAATTTAATATTTAAATTTTAAAAATTTTAAATTTAAAGTTTTAATAAATAAATTTTTAAAATTTATTATTTAAATTTATAAAATTTAATATTTAAATTTTTAAAATTTAGTATTTAAATTTTTAAATTTTAAAATTTAAAGTTTTAATAATTAAATTTTTAAAGTTTAGTATTTAAATTTTTATAATTTTAAATTTAAACTTTTAATAAATAAATTTTTAATATTTATTATTTAAATTTATAAAATTTAATATTTAAATTTTTAAAATTTCGTATTTAAATTTTTAAATTTCAAAATTTAAAGTTTTAATAATTAAATTTTTAATATTTAATATTTAAATTTATAAAATTTAATATTTAAATTTTTAAAATTTTAAATTTAAACTTTTTATAAATAAATTTTTAAAATTTATTATTTAAATTTATAAAATATATTATTTAAATTTATAAAATTTAATATTTAAATTTTTAAAATTTAGTATTTATATTTTTAAAATTTAGTATTTATATTTTTAAATTTTAAAATTTAAAGTTTTAATAATTAAATTTTTAAAATTTATTATTTAAATTTATAAAATTTTAAAATTTAGTATTTAAATTTTTAAAATTTTAAATTTAAAGTATTAATAAATAAATTTTTAAATTTTCTTATTTAAATTTATAACATTTAATATTTAAATTTTTAAAATTTAGTATTTAAATTTTTAAATTTTAAAATTCAAATTTTTAATATTTAAATATTTTAAATTTATTATTTAAATTTTTAAATTTTAAAATTTAAAGTTTTTATAATTATATTTTTAAAATTTTAATAATTAAAATTTTAAAATTTATTATTTAAATTTTTAAATTTTAAAATTTAAAGTTTTAAAAATTAAATTTTTAAAGTTTAGTTTTTAAATTTTTAAAATATTAAATTTAAACATTTAATAAATAAATTTTTAATATTTATTATTTAAATTTATAAAATTTAGTATTTAAATTTTTAAAATTTAGTATTTATATTTTTAAATTTTAAAATTTAAAGTTTTAATAATTAAATTTTTAATATTTATTATTTAAATTTTTAAATTTTAAAATTTAAAGTTTTAATAATTAAATTTTTAAAGTTTAGTATTTAAATTTTTATAATTTTAAATTTAAACTTTTAATAAATAAATTTTTAATATTTATTATTTAAAATTTATAAAATTTAATATTTAAATTTTTAAAATTTTAAATTTAAACTTTTTATAAATAAATTTTTAAAATTTATTATTTAAATTTATAAAATTAATTATTTAAATTAATAAAATTTAATATTTAAATTTTTAAAATTTTAAATTTAAAGTTTTAATAAATAAATTTTTAATATTTAATATTTAAATTTATAAAATTTAATATTTAAATTTTAAAAATTTTAAATTTAAAGTTTTAATAAATAAATTTTTAAAATTTATTATTTAAATTTATAAAATTTAATATTTAAATTTTTAAAATTTACTATTTAAATATTTAAATTTTAAAATTTAAAGTTTTAATAATTAAATTTTTAAAGTTTAGTATTTAAATTTTTATAATTTTAAATTTAAACTTTTAATAAATAAATTTTTAATATTTATTATTTAAATTTATAAAATTTAATATTTAAATTTTTAAAATTTTAAATTTAAAGTTTTAATAAATAAATTTTTAAATTTTCTTATTTAAATTTATAACATTTTATATTTAAATTTTTAAAATTTAGTATTTAAATTTTTAAATTTCAAAATTTAAAGTTTTAATAATTAAATTTTTAAAATTTATTATTTAAATTTATAAAATTTTAAAATTTAGTATTTAAATTTTTAAAATTTTAAATTTAAACTTTTAATAAATAAATTTTTAATATTTAATATTTAAATTTATAAAATTTAAAATTTAAATTTTAAAAATTTTAAATTTAAAGTTTTAATAAATAAATTTTTAAAATTTATTATTTAAATTTATAAAATTTAATATTTAAATTTTTAAAATTTAGTATTTAAATATTTAAATTTTAAAATTTAAAGTTTTAATAATTAAATTTTTAAAGTTTAGTATTTAAATTTTTATAATTTTAAATTTAAACTTTTAATAAATAAATTTTTAATATTTATTATTTAAATTTATAAAATTTAATATTTAAATTTTTAAAATTTTAAATTTAAATTTTTAAATTTTAATAAATAAATTTTAATAAATAAATTTTTAAATTTTCTTATTTAAATTTATAACATTTAATATTTAAAATTTTAAAATTTAGTATTTAAATTTTTAAATTTTAAAATTTAAAGTTTTAATAATTATATTTTTAAAAGTTATTATTTAAATTTATAAAATTTAATATTTAAATTTTTAAAATATAGTATTTAAATTTTTAAATTTTAAAATTTAAAGTTTTAATAATTAAATTTTTAAAATTTAGTATTTAAATTTTTAAATTTTAAAATTTAAATTTTTAATAATTAAATATTTAAAATTTATTATTTAAATTTTTAAATTTTAAAATTTAAAGTTTTAATAATTATATTTTTAAAATTTATTATTTAAATTTTTAAAATTTAGCATTTAAATTTCTAAAATTTTAAATTTAAAGTTTTAATAATTAAATTTTTAAAATTTATTATTTAAATTTTTAAATTTTAAAATTTAAAGTTTTAATAATTAAATTTTTAAAGTTTAGTAATTAAATTTTTAAAATTTTAAATTTAAACTTTTAATAAATAAATTTTTAATATTTATTATTTAAATTTATAAAATTTAATATTTAAATTTTTAAAATTTTAAATTTAAAGTTTTAATAAATAAATTTTTAAAATTTATTATTTAAATTTATAAAATTTATTATTTAAATTTATAAAATTTAATATTTAAATTTTTAAAATTTAGTATATAAATTTTTAAATTTTAAAATTTAAAGTTTTAATAATTAAATTTTTAAAATTTATTATTTAAATTTTTAAACTTTAAAATTTAAAGTTTTAAAAATTAAATTTTTACAATTTTGTATTTAAATTTTTAAAATTTTAAATTTAAACTTTTAATAAATAAATTTTTAATATTTGATATTTAAATTTATATAATTTAATATTTAAATTTTTAAAATTTAGTATTTAAATTTTTAAATTTTAAAATTTAAAGTTTTAATAATTATATTTTTACAACTTAGAATTTAAATTTTTAAAATTTTAAATTTAAACTTTTAATAAATAAATTTTTAATATTTAATATTTAAATTTATAAAATTTAATATTTAAATTTTAAAAATTTTAAATTTAAAATTTTAATAAATAAATTTTTAAAATTTCTTATTTAAATTTATAAAATTTAATATTTAAATTTTTAAAATTTAGTATTTAAATTTTTAAATTTTAAAATTTAAAGTTTTAATAATTAAATTTTTAAAGTTTAGTATTTAAATTTTTATAATTTTAAATTTAAACTTTTAATAAATAAATTTTTAATATTTATTATTTAAATTTATAAAATTTAATATTTAAATTTTTAAAATTTCGTATTTAAATTTTTAAATTTCAAAATTTAAAGTTTTAATAATTAAATTTTTAATATTTAATATTTAAATTTATAAAATTTAATATTTAAATTTTTAAAATTTTAAATTTAAACTTTTTATAAATAAATTTTTAAAATTTATTATTTAAATTTATAAAATATATTATTTAAATTTATAAAATTTAATATTTAAATTTTTAAAATTTAGTATTTATATTTTTAAATTTTAAAATTTAAAGTTTTAATAATTAAATTTTTAAAATTTATTATTTAAATTTATAAAATTTTAAAATTTAATATTTAAATTTTTAAAATTTTAAATTTAAAGTTAAATTTATAAAATTTAATATTTAAATTTTTAAAATTTTAAATTTAAAGTATTAATAAATAAAATTTTAAATTTTCTTATTTAAATTTATAACATTTAATATTTAAATTTTTAAAATTTAGTATTTAAATTTTTAAATTTTAAAATTTAAATTTTTAATATTTAAATATTTTAAATTTATTATTTAAATTTTTAAATTTTAAAATTTAAAGTTTTAATAATTAAATTTTTAAAGTTTAGTTTTTAAATTTTTAAAATTTTAAATTTAAACTTTTAATAAATAAATTTTTAATATTTATTATTTAAATTTATAAAATTTAATATTTAAATTTTTAAAATTTAGTATTTAAATTTTTAAATTTTAAAATTTAAAGTTTTAATAATTAAATTTTTAATATTTATTATTTAAATTTTTAAATTTTAAAATTTAAAGTTTTAATAATTAAATTTTTAAAGTTTAGTATTTAAATTTTTATAATTTTAAATTTAAACTTTTAATAAATAAATTTTTAATATTTATTATTTAAATTTATAAAATTTAATATTTAAATTTTTAAAATTTTAAATTTAAACTTTTTATAAATAAATTTTTAAAATTTATTATTTAAATTTATAAAATTAATTATTTAAATTAATAAAATTTAATATTTAAATTTTTAAAATTTTAAATTTAAAGTTTTAATAAATAAATTTTTAAAATTTATTATTCAAATTTATATAATTTAATATTTAAATTTTTAAAATTTAGTATTTAAATTTATAAATTTTAAAATTTATAGTTTTAATAATTAAATTTTTACAATTTAGTATTTAAATTTTTAAAATTTTAAATTTAAACTTTTAATAAATAAATTTTTAATATTTAATATTTAAATTTATAAAATTTAATATTTAAATTTTAAAAATTTTAAATTTAAAGTTTTAATAAATAAATTTTTAAAATTTAAATTTTATTTAAATTTAAATTTTATTTTTTTTATAAAATTTAATATTTAAATTTTTAAAATTTACTATTTAAATATTTAAATTTTAAAATTTAAAGTTTTAATAATTAAATTTTTAAAGTTTAGTATTTAAATTTTTATAATTTTAAATTTAAACATTTAATAAATAAATTTTTAATATTTATTATTTAAATTTATAAAATTTAATATTTAAATTTTTAAAATTTTAAATTTAAAGTTTTAATAAATAAATTTTTAAATTTTCTTATTTAAATTTATAACATTTAATATTTAAATTTTTAAAATTTAGTATTTAAATTTTTAATTTCAAAATTTAAAGTTTTAATAATTAAATTTTTAAAATTTATTATTCAAATTTATAAAATTTTAAAATTTAGTATTTAAATTTTTAAAATTTTAAATTTAAACTTTTAATAAATAAATTTTTAATATTTATTATTTAAATTTATAAAATTTAATATTTAAATTTTTAAAATTTTAAATCTAAAGTTTTAATAAATAAATTTTTAAATTTTCTTATTTAAATTTATAACATTTAATATTTAAATTTTTAAAATTTAGTATTTAAATTTTTAAATTTT
Organism: Aethina tumida; assembly: GCF_024364675.1. Lineage (NCBI taxonomy): Eukaryota > Metazoa > Arthropoda > Insecta > Coleoptera > Nitidulidae > Aethina > Aethina tumida. The sequence continues at coordinate 4,494,704 of NC_065440.1, forward strand.
AAAATTTAAAGTTTTAATAATTATATTTTTAAAAGTTATTATTTAAATTTATAAAATTTAATATTTAAATTTTTAAAATATAGTATTTAAATTTTTAAATTTTAAAATTTAAAGTTTTAATAATTAAATTTTTAAAATTTAGTATTTAAATTTTTAACTTTTAAAATTTAAATTTTTAATAATTAAATATTTAAAATTTATTATTTAAATTTTTAAATTTTAAAATTTAAAGTTTTTATAATTATATTTTTAAAATTTAGTATTTAAATTTTTAAAATTTTAAATTTAAAGTTTTAATAATTTTTAAAATTTATTATTTAAATTTATAAAAATTATTATTTAAATTTTTAAAATTTAGCATTTAAATTTCTAAAATTTTAAATTTAAAGTTTTAATAATTAAATTTTTAAAATTTATTATTTAAATTTTTAAATTTTAAAATTTAAAGTTTTAATAATTAAATTTTTAAAGTTTAGTATTTAAATTTTTAAAATTTTAAATTTAAACTTTTAATAAATAAATATTTAATATTTATTATTTAAATTTATAAAATTTAATATTTAAATTTTTAAAATTTTAAATTTAAAGTTTTAATAAATAAATTTTTAAAATTTATTATTTAAATTTATAAAATTTATTATTTAAATTTATAAAATTTAATATTTAAATTTTTAAAATTTAGTATGTAAATTTTTAAATTTTAAAATTTAAAGTTTTAATAATTAAATTTTTAAAATTTACTATTTAAATTTTTAAATTTTAAAATTTAAAGTTTTAAAAATTAAATTTTTACAATTTTGTATTTAAATTTTTAAAATTTTAAATTTAAACTTTTAATAAATAAATTTTTAATATTTGATATTTAAATTTATATAATTTAATATTTAAATTTTATAAATTTTAAATTTAAAGTTTTAATAAATAAATTTTTAAAATTTATTATTCAAATTTATAAAATTTAATATTTAAATTTTTAAAATTTAGTATTTAAATTTTTAAATTTTAAAATTTAAAGTTTTAATAATTATATTTTTACAATTTAGAATTTAAATTTTTAAAATTTTAAATTTAAACTTTTAATAAATAAATTTTTAATATTTAATATTTAAATTTATAAAATTTAATATTTAAATTTTAAAAATTTTAAATTTAAAATTTTAATAAATAAATTTTTAAAATTTATTATTTAAATTTATAAAATTTAATATTTAAATTTTTAAAATTTAGTATTTAAATTTTTAAATTTTAAAATTTAAAATTTTAATAATTAAATTTTTAAAGTTTAGTATTTAAATTTTTATAATTTTAAATTTAAACTTTTAATAAATAAATTTTTAATATTTATTATTTAAATTTATAATATTTAATGTTTAAATTTTTAAAATTTCGTATTTAAATTTTTAAATTTCAAAATTTAAAGTTTTAATAATTAAATTTTTAATATTTAATATTTAAATTTATAAAATTTAATATTTAAATTTTTAAAATTTTAAAATTAAACTTTTTATAAATAAATTTTTAAAATTTATTATTTAAATTTATAAAATTTATTATTTAAATTTATAAAATTTAATATTTAAATTTTTAAAATTTTGTATTTATATTTTGAAATTTTAAAATTTAAAGTTTTAATAATTAAATTTTTAAAATTTATTATTTAAATTTATAAAATTTTAAAATTTAGTATTTAAATTTTTAAAATTTTAAATTTAAAGTTTTTATAAATAAATTTTTAAAATTTATTATTTAAATTTATAAAATTTAATATTTAAATTTTTAAAATTTTAAATTTAAAGTATTAATAAATAAATTTTTAAATTTTCTTATTTAAATTTATAACATTTAATATTTAAATTTTTAAAATTTAGTATTTAAATTTTTAAATTTTAAAATTTAAAGTTTTAATAATTAAATTTTTAAAAGTTATTATTTAAATTTATAAAATTTAATATTTAAATTTTTAAAATATAGTATTTAAATTTTACAATTTAAAAATTTAAAGTTTTAATAATTAAATTTTTAAAATTTAGTATTTAAATTTTTAAATTTTAAAATTTAAATTTTTAATAATTAAATATTTTAAATTTATTATTTAAATTTTTAAATTTTAAAATTTAAAGTTTTTATAATTATATTTTTAAAATTTAGTATTTAAATTTTTAAAATCTTAAATTTAAAGTTTTAATAATTATATATTTAAAATTTATTATTTAAATTTATAAAAATTAGTATTTAAATTTTTAAAATTTAGCATTTAAATTTCTAAAATTTTAAATTTAAAATTTTAATAATTAAATTTTTAAAATTTATTATTTAAATTTTTAAATTTTAAAATTTAAAATTTTAATAATTAAATTTTTAAAGTTTAGTTTTTAAATTTTTAAAATTTCAAATTTAAACTTTTAATAAATAAATTTTTAATATTTATTATTTAAATTTATAAAATTTAATATTTAAATTTTTAAAATTTTAAATTTAAACTTTTTATAAATAAATTTTTAAAATTTATTATTTAAATTTATAAAATTTATTATTTAAATTTATAAAATTTAATATTTAAATTTTTAAAATTTTGTATTTATATTTTTAAATTTTAAAATTTAAAGTTTTAATAATTAAATTTTTAAAATTTATTATTTAAATTTATAAAATTTTAAAATTTAGTATTTAAATTTTTAAAATTTTAAATTTAAAGTTTTTATAAATAAATTTTTAAAATTTATTATTTAAATTTATAAAATTTAATATTTAAATTTTTAAAATTTTAAATTTAAAGTATTAATAAATAAATTTTTAAATTTTCTTATTTAAATTTATAACATTTAATATTTAAATTTTTAAAATTTAGTATTTAAATTTTTAAATTTTAAAATTTAAAGTTTTAATAATTAAATTTTTAAAAGTTATTATTTAAATTTATAAAATTTAATATTTAAATTTTTAAAATATAGTATTTAAATTTTACAATTTAAAAATTTAAAGTTTTAATAATTAAATTTTTAAAATTTAGTATTTAAATTTTTAAATTTTAAAATTTAAATTTTTAATAATTAAATATTTTAAATTTATTATTTAAATTTTTAAATTTTAAAATTTAAAGTTTTTATAATTATATTTTTAAAATTTAGTATTTAAATTTTTAAAATTTTAAATTTAAAGTTTTAATAATTATATATTTAAAATTTATTATTTAAATTTATAAAAATTAGTATCTAAATTTTTAAAATTTAGCATTTAAATTTCTAAAATTTTAAATTTAAAATTTTAATAATTAAATTTTTAAAATTTATTATTTAAATTTTTAAATTTTAAAATTTAAAATTTTAATAATTAAATTTTTAAAGTTTAGTTTTTAAATTTTTAAAATTTTAAATTTAAACTTTTAATAAATAAATTTTTAATATTTATTATTTAAATTTATAAAATTTAATATTTAAATTTTTAAAATTTTAAATTTAAACTTTTTATAAATAAATTTTTAAAATTTATTATTTAAATTTATAAAATTAATTATTTAAATTAATAAAATTTAATATTTAAATTTTTAAAATTTTAAATTTAAAGTTTTAATAAATAAATTTTTAAAATTTATTATTCAAATTTATATAATTTAATATTTAAATTTTTAAAATTTAGTATTTAAATTTATAAATTTTAAAATTTATAGTTTTAATAATTAAATTTTTACAATTTAGTATTTAAATTTTTAAAATTTTAAATTTAAACTTTTAATAAATAAATTTTTAATATTTAATATTTAAATTTATAAAATTTAATATTTAAATTTTAAAAATTCTAAATTTAAAGTTTTAATAAATAAATTTTTAAAATTTATTATTTAAATTTATAAAATTTTAAAATTTAGTATTTAAATTTTTAAAATTTTAAATTTAAAGTTTTTATAAATAAATTTTTAAAATTTAATATTTAAATTTATAAAATTTAATATTTAAATTTTTAAAATTTTAAATTTAAAGTATTGATAAATAAATTTTTAAATTTTCTTATTTAAATTTATAACATTTAATATTTAAATTTTTAAAATTTAGTATTTAAATTTTTAAATTTTAAAATTTAAAGTTTTAATAATTAAATTTTTAAAAGTTATTATTTAAATTTATAAAATTTAATATTTAAATTTTTAAAATATAGTATTTAAATTTTTCAATTTAAAAATTTAAAGTTTTAATAATTAAATTTTTAAAATTTAGTATTTAAATTTTTAAATTTTAAAATTTAAATATTTAATATTTAAATATTTTAAATTTATTATTTAAATTTTTAAATTTTAAAATTTAAAGTTTTTATAATTATATTTTTAAAATTTAGTATTTAAATTTTTAAAATTTTAAATTTAAAGTTTTAATAATTATATTTTTAAAATTTATTATTTAAATTTATAAAAATTATTATTTAAATTTTTAAAATTTAGCATTTAAATTTCTAAAATTTTAAATTTAAAATTTTAATAATTAAATTTTTAAAATTTATTATTTAAATTTTTAAATTTTAAAATTTAAAGTTTTAATAATTAAATTTTTAAAGTTTAGTTTTTAAATTTTTAAAATATTAAATTTAAACTTTTAATAAATAAATTTTTAATATTTATTATTTAAATTTATAAAATTTAATATTTAAATTTTTAAAATTTAGTATTTAAATTTTTAAATTTTAAAATTTAAAGTTTTAATAATTAAATTTTTAATATTTATTATTTAAATTTTTAAATTTTAAAATTTAAAGTTTTAATAATTAAATTTTTAAAGTTTAGTATTTAAATTTTTATAATTTTAAATTTAAACTTTTAATAAATAAATTTTTAATATTTATTATTTAAATTTATAAAATTTAATATTTAAATTTTTAAAATTTTAAATTTAAACTTTTTATAAATAAATTTTTAAAATTTATTATTTAAATTTATAAAATTAATTATTTAAATTAATAAAATTTAATATTTAAATTTTTAAAATTTTAAATTTAAAGTTTTAATAAATAAATTTTTAAAATTTATTATTCAAATTTATATAATTTAATATTTAAATTTTTAAAATTTAGTATTTAAATTTATAAATTTTAAAATTTATAGTTTTAATAATTAAATTTTTAAAGTTTAGTATTTAAATTTTTAAAATTTTAAATTTAAACTTTTAATAAATAAATATTTAATATTTATTATTTAAATTTATAAAATTTAATATTTAAATTTTTAAAATTTTAAATTTAAAGTTTTAATAAATAAATTTTTAAAATTTATTATTTAAATTTATAAAATTTATTATTTAAATTTATAAAATTTAATATTTAAATTTTTAAAATTTAGTATGTAAATTTTTAAATTTTAAAATTTAAAGTTTTAATAATTAAATTTTTAAAATTTACTATTTAAATTTTTAAATTTTAAAATTTAAAGTTTTAAAAATTAAATTTTTACAATTTTGTATTTAAATTTTTAAAATTTTAAATTTAAACTTTTAATAAATAAATTTTTAATATTTGATATTTAAATTTATATAATTTAATATTTAAATTTTATAAATTTTAAATTTAAAGTTTTAATAAATAAATTTTTAAAATTTATTATTCAAATTTATAAAATTTAATATTTAAATTTTTAAAATTTAGTATTTAAATTTTTAAATTTTAAAATTTAAAGTTTTAATAATTATATTTTTACAATTTAGAATTTAAATTTTTAAAATTTTAAATTTAAACTTTTAATAAATAAATTTTTAATATTTAATATTTAAATTTATAAAATTTAATATTTAAATTTTAAAAATTTTAAATTTAAAATTTTAATAAATAAATTTTTAAAATTTATTATTTAAATTTATAAAATTTAATATTTAAATTTTTAAAATTTAGTATTTAAATTTTTAAATTTTAAAATTTAAAATTTTAATAATTAAATTTTTAAAGTTTAGTATTTAAATTTTTATAATTTTAAATTTAAACTTTTAATAAATAAATTTTTAATATTTATTATTTAAATTTATAATATTTAATGTTTAAATTTTTAAAATTTCGTATTTAAATTTTTAAATTTCAAAATTTAAAGTTTTAATAATTAAATTTTTAATATTTAATATTTAAATTTATAAAATTTAATATTTAAATTTTTAAAATTTTAAAATTAAACTTTTTATAAATAAATTTTTAAAATTTATTATTTAAATTTATAAAATTTATTATTTAAATTTATAAAATTTAATATTTAAATTTTTAAAATTTTGTATTTATATTTTGAAATTTTAAAATTTAAAGTTTTAATAATTAAATTTTTAAAATTTATTATTTAAATTTATAAAATTTTAAAATTTAGTATTTAAATTTTTAAAATTTTAAATTTAAAGTTTTTATAAATAAATTTTTAAAATTTATTATTTAAATTTATAAAATTTAATATTTAAATTTTTAAAATTTTAAATTTAAAGTATTAATAAATAAATTTTTAAATTTTCTTATTTAAATTTATAACATTTAATATTTAAATTTTTAAAATTTAGTATTTAAATTTTTAAATTTTAAAATTTAAAGTTTTAATAATTAAATTTTTAAAAGTTATTATTTAAATTTATAAAATTTAATATTTAAATTTTTAAAATATAGTATTTAAATTTTACAATTTAAAAATTTAAAGTTTTAATAATTAAATTTTTAAAATTTAGTATTTAAATTTTTAAATTTTAAAATTTAAATTTTTAATAATTAAATATTTTAAATTTATTATTTAAATTTTTAAATTTTAAAATTTAAAGTTTTTATAATTATATTTTTAAAATTTAGTATTTAAATTTTTAAAATCTTAAATTTAAAGTTTTAATAATTATATATTTAAAATTTATTATTTAAATTTATAAAAATTAGTATTTAAATTTTTAAAATTTAGCATTTAAATTTCTAAAATTTTAAATTTAAAATTTTAATAATTAAATTTTTAAAATTTATTATTTAAATTTTTAAATTTTAAAATTTAAAATTTTAATAATTAAATTTTTAAAGTTTAGTTTTTAAATTTTTAAAATTTCAAATTTAAACTTTTAATAAATAAATTTTTAATATTTATTATTTAAATTTATAAAATTTAATATTTAAATTTTTAAAATTTTAAATTTAAACTTTTTATAAATAAATTTTTAAAATTTATTATTTAAATTTATAAAATTTATTATTTAAATTTATAAAATTTAATATTTAAATTTTTAAAATTTTGTATTTATATTTTTAAATTTTAAAATTTAAAGTTTTAATAATTAAATTTTTAAAATTTATTATTTAAATTTATAAAATTTTAAAATTTAGTATTTAAATTTTTAAAATTTTAAATTTAAAGTTTTTATAAATAAATTTTTAAAATTTATTATTTAAATTTATAAAATTTAATATTTAAATTTTTAAAATTTTAAATTTAAAGTATTAATAAATAAATTTTTAAATTTTCTTATTTAAATTTATAACATTTAATATTTAAATTTTTAAAATTTAGTATTTAAATTTTTAAATTTTAAAATTTAAAGTTTTAATAATTAAATTTTTAAAAGTTATTATTTAAATTTATAAAATTTAATATTTAAATTTTTAAAATATAGTATTTAAATTTTACAATTTAAAAATTTAAAGTTTTAATAATTAAATTTTTAAAATTTAGTATTTAAATTTTTAAATTTTAAAATTTAAATTTTTAATAATTAAATATTTTAAATTTATTATTTAAATTTTTAAATTTTAAAATTTAAAGTTTTTATAATTATATTTTTAAAATTTAGTATTTAAATTTTTAAAATTTTAAATTTAAAGTTTTAATAATTATATATTTAAAATTTATTATTTAAATTTATAAAAATTAGTATCTAAATTTTTAAAATTTAGCATTTAAATTTCTAAAATTTTAAATTTAAAATTTTAATAATTAAATTTTTAAAATTTATTATTTAAATTTTTAAATTTTAAAATTTAAAATTTTAATAATTAAATTTTTAAAGTTTAGTTTTTAAATTTTTAAAATTTTAAATTTAAACTTTTAATAAATAAATTTTTAATATTTATTATTTAAATTTATAAAATTTAATATTTAAATTTTTAAAATTTTAAATTTAAACTTTTTATAAATAAATTTTTAAAATTTATTATTTAAATTTATAAAATTAATTATTTAAATTAATAAAATTTAATATTTAAATTTTTAAAATTTTAAATTTAAAGTTTTAATAAATAAATTTTTAAAATTTATTATTCAAATTTATATAATTTAATATTTAAATTTTTAAAATTTAGTATTTAAATTTATAAATTTTAAAATTTATAGTTTTAATAATTAAATTTTTACAATTTAGTATTTAAATTTTTAAAATTTTAAATTTAAACTTTTAATAAATAAATTTTTAATATTTAATATTTAAATTTATAAAATTTAATATTTAAATTTTAAAAATTCTAAATTTAAAGTTTTAATAAATAAATTTTTAAAATTTATTATTTAAATTTATAAAATTTTAAAATTTAGTATTTAAATTTTTAAAATTTTAAATTTAAAGTTTTTATAAATAAATTTTTAAAATTTAATATTTAAATTTATAAAATTTAATATTTAAATTTTTAAAATTTTAAATTTAAAGTATTGATAAATAAATTTTTAAATTTTCTTATTTAAATTTATAACATTTAATATTTAAATTTTTAAAATTTAGTATTTAAATTTTTAAATTTTAAAATTTAAAGTTTTAATAATTAAATTTTTAAAAGTTATTATTTAAATTTATAAAATTTAATATTTAAATTTTTAAAATATAGTATTTAAATTTTTCAATTTAAAAATTTAAAGTTTTAATAATTAAATTTTTAAAATTTAGTATTTAAATTTTTAAATTTTAAAATTTAAATATTTAATATTTAAATATTTTAAATTTATTATTTAAATTTTTAAATTTTAAAATTTAAAGTTTTTATAATTATATTTTTAAAATTTAGTATTTAAATTTTTAAAATTTTAAATTTAAAGTTTTAATAATTATATTTTTAAAATTTATTATTTAAATTTATAAAAATTATTATTTAAATTTTTAAAATTTAGCATTTAAATTTCTAAAATTTTAAATTTAAAATTTTAATAATTAAATTTTTAAAATTTATTATTTAAATTTTTAAATTTTAAAATTTAAAGTTTTAATAATTAAATTTTTAAAGTTTAGTTTTTAAATTTTTAAAATATTAAATTTAAACTTTTAATAAATAAATTTTTAATATTTATTATTTAAATTTATAAAATTTAATATTTAAATTTTTAAAATTTAGTATTTAAATTTTTAAATTTTAAAATTTAAAGTTTTAATAATTAAATTTTTAATATTTATTATTTAAATTTTTAAATTTTAAAATTTAAAGTTTTAATAATTAAATTTTTAAAGTTTAGTATTTAAATTTTTATAATTTTAAATTTAAACTTTTAATAAATAAATTTTTAATATTTATTATTTAAATTTATAAAATTTAATATTTAAATTTTTAAAATTTTAAATTTAAACTTTTTATAAATAAATTTTTAAAATTTATTATTTAAATTTATAAAATTAATTATTTAAATTAATAAAATTTAATATTTAAATTTTTAAAATTTTAAATTTAAAGTTTTAATAAATAAATTTTTAAAATTTATTATTCAAATTTATATAATTTAATATTTAAATTTTTAAAATTTAGTATTTAAATTTATAAATTTTAAAATTTATAGTTTTAATAATTAAATTTTTACAATTTAGTATTTAAATTTTTAAAATTTTAAATTTAAACTTTTAATAAATAAATTTTTAATATTTAATATTTAAATTTATAAAATTTAATATTTAAATTTTAAAAATTTTAAATTTAAAGTTTTAATAAATAAATTTTTAAAATTTATTATTTAAATTTATAAAATTTAATATTTAAATTTTTAAAATTTACTATTTAAATATTTAAATTTTAAAATTTAAAGTTTTAATAATTAAATTTTTAAAGTTTAGTATTTAAATTTTTATAATTTTAAATTTAAACATTTAATAAATAAATTTTTAATATTTATTATTTAAATTTATAAAATTTAATATTTAAATTTTTAAAATTTTAAATTTAAAGTTTTAATAAATAAATTTTTAAATTTTCTTATTTAAATTTATAACATTTAATATTTAAATTTTTAAAATTTAGTATTTAAATTTTTAAATTTCAAAATTTAAAGTTTTAATAATTAAATTTTTAAAATTTATTATTTAAATTTATAAAATTTTAAAATTTAGTATTTAAATTTTTAAAATTTTAAATTTAAACTTTTAATAAATAAATTTTTAATATTTATTATTTAAATTTATAAAATTTAATATTTAAATTTTTAAAATTTTAAATCTAAAGTTTTAATAAATAAATTTTTAAATTTTCTTATTTAAATTTATAACATTTAATATTTAAATTTTTAAAATTTAGTATTTAAATTTTTAAATTTTAAAATTTAAAGTTTTAATAATTATATTTTTAAAAGTTATTATTTAAATTTATAAAATTTAATATTTAAATTTTTAAAATATAGTATTTAAATTTTTAAATTTTAAAATTTAAAGTTTTAATAATTAAATTTTTAAAATTTAGTATTTAAATTTTTAAATTTTAAAATTTAAATTTTTAATAATTAAATATTTAAAATTTATTATTTAAATTTTTAAATTTTAAAATTTAAAGTTTTTATAATTATATTTTTAATATTTAGTATTTAAATTTTTAAAATTTTAAATTTAAAGTTTTAATAAATAAATTTTTAAAATTTATTATTTAAATTTATAAAATTTATTATTTAAATTTATAAAATTTAATATTTAAATTTTTAAAATTTAGTATATAAATTTTTAAATTTTAAAATTTAAAGTTTTAATAATTAAATTTTTAAAATTTATTATTTAAATTTTTAAACTTTAAAATTTAAAGTTTTAAAAATTAAATTTTTACAATTTTGTATTTAAATTTTTAAAATTTTAAATTTAAACTTTTAATAAATAAATTTTTAATATTTGATATTTAAATTTATATAATTTAATATTTAAATTTTTAAAATTTAGTATTTAAATTTTTAAATTTTAAAATTTAAAGTTTTAATAATTATATTTTTACAACTTAGAATTTAAATTTTTAAAATTTTAAATTTAAACTTTTAATAAATAAATTTTTAATATTTAATATTTAAATTTATAAAATTTAATATTTAAATTTTAAAAATTTTAAATTTAAAATTTTAATAAATAAATTTTTAAAATTTCTTATTTAAATTTATAAAATTTAATATTTAAATTTTTAAAATTTAGTATTTAAATTTTTAAATTTTAAAATTTAAAGTTTTAATAATTAAATTTTTAAAGTTTAGTATTTAAATTTTTATAATTTTAAATTTAAACTTTTAATAAATAAATTTTTAATATTTATTATTTAAATTTATAAAATTTAATATTTAAATTTTTAAAATTTCGTATTTAAATTTTTAAATTTCAAAATTTAAAGTTTTAATAATTAAATTTTTAATATTTAATATTTAAATTTATAAAATTTAATATTTAAATTTTTAAAATTTTAAATTTAAACTTTTTATAAATAAATTTTTAAAATTTATTATTTAAATTTATAAAATATATTATTTAAATTTATAAAATTTAATATTTAAATTTTTAAAATTTAGTATTTATATTTTTAAATTTTAAAATTTAAAGTTTTAATAATTAAATTTTTAAAATTTATTATTTAAATTTATAAAATTTTAAAATTTAATATTTAAATTTTTAAAATTTTAAATTTAAAGTTAAATTTATAAAATTTAATATTTAAATTTTTAAAATTTTAAATTTAAAGTATTAATAAATAAAATTTTAAATTTTCTTATTTAAATTTATAACATTTAATATTTAAATTTTTAAAATTTAGTATTTAAATTTTTAAATTTTAAAATTTAAATTTTTAATATTTAAATATTTTAAATTTATTATTTAAATTTTTAAATTTTAAAATTTAAAGTTTTAATAATTAAATTTTTAAAGTTTAGTTTTTAAATTTTTAAAATTTTAAATTTAAACTTTTAATAAATAAATTTTTAATATTTATTATTTAAATTTATAAAATTTAATATTTAAATTTTTAAAATTTAGTATTTAAATTTTTAAATTTTAAAATTTAAAGTTTTAATAATTAAATTTTTAATATTTATTATTTAAATTTTTAAATTTTAAAATTTAAAGTTTTAATAATTAAATTTTTAAAGTTTAGTATTTAAATTTTTATAATTTTAAATTTAAACTTTTAATAAATAAATTTTTAATATTTATTATTTAAATTTATAAAATTTAATATTTAAATTTTTAAAATTTTAAATTTAAACTTTTTATAAATAAATTTTTAAAATTTATTATTTAAATTTATAAAATTAATTATTTAAATTAATAAAATTTAATATTTAAATTTTTAAAATTTTAAATTTAAAGTTTTAATAAATAAATTTTTAAAATTTATTATTCAAATTTATATAATTTAATATTTAAATTTTTAAAATTTAGTATTTAAATTTATAAATTTTAAAATTTATAGTTTTAATAATTAAATTTTTACAATTTAGTATTTAAATTTTTAAAATTTTAAATTTAAACTTTTAATAAATAAATTTTTAATATTTAATATTTAAATTTATAAAATTTAATATTTAAATTTTAAAAATTTTAAATTTAAAGTTTTAATAAATAAATTTTTAAAATTTAAATTTTATTTAAATTTAAATTTTATTTTTTTTATAAAATTTAATATTTAAATTTTTAAAATTTACTATTTAAATATTTAAATTTTAAAATTTAAAGTTTTAATAATTAAATTTTTAAAGTTTAGTATTTAAATTTTTATAATTTTAAATTTAAACATTTAATAAATAAATTTTTAATATTTATTATTTAAATTTATAAAATTTAATATTTAAATTTTTAAAATTTTAAATTTAAAGTTTTAATAAATAAATTTTTAAATTTTCTTATTTAAATTTATAACATTTAATATTTAAATTTTTAAAATTTAGTATTTAAATTTTTAATTTCAAAATTTAAAGTTTTAATAATTAAATTTTTAAAATTTATTATTCAAATTTATAAAATTTTAAAATTTAGTATTTAAATTTTTAAAATTTTAAATTTAAACTTTTAATAAATAAATTTTTAATATTTATTATTTAAATTTATAAAATTTAATATTTAAATTTTTAAAATTTTAAATCTAAAGTTTTAATAAATAAATTTTTAAATTTTCTTATTTAAATTTATAACATTTAATATTTAAATTTTTAAAATTTAGTATTTAAATTTTTAAATTTTAAAATTTAAAGTTTTAATAATTATATTTTTAAAAGTTATTATTTAAATTTATAAAATTTAATATTTAAATTTTTAAAATATAGTATTTAAATTTTTAAATTTTAAAATTTAAAGTTTTAATAATTAAATTTTTAAAATTTAGTATTTAAATTTTTAACTTTTAAAATTTAAATTTTTAATAATTAAATATTTAAAATTTATTATTTAAATTTTTAAATTTTAAAATTTAAAGTTTTTATAATTATATTTTTAAAATTTAGTATTTAAATTTTTAAAATTTTAAATTTAAAGTTTTAATAATTTTTAAAATTTATTATTTAAATTTATAAAAATTATTATTTAAATTTTTAAAATTTAGCATTTAAATTTCTAAAATTTTAAATTTAAAGTTTTAATAATTAAATTTTTAAAATTTATTATTTAAATTTTTAAATTTTAAAATTTAAAGTTTTAATAATTAAATTTTTAAAGTTTAGTATTTAAATTTTTAAAATTTTAAATTTAAACTTTTAATAAATAAATATTTAATATTTATTATTTAAATTTATAAAATTTAATATTTAAATTTTTAAAATTTTAAATTTAAAGTTTTAATAAATAAATTTTTAAAATTTATTATTTAAATTTATAAAATTTATTATTTAAATTTATAAAATTTAATATTTAAATTTTTAAAATTTAGTATGTAAATTTTTAAATTTTAAAATTTAAAGTTTTAATAATTAAATTTTTAAAATTTACTATTTAAATTTTTAAATTTTAAAATTTAAAGTTTTAAAAATTAAATTTTTACAATTTTGTATTTAAATTTTTAAAATTTTAAATTTAAACTTTTAATAAATAAATTTTTAATATTTGATATTTAAATTTATATAATTTAATATTTAAATTTTATAAATTTTAAATTTAAAGTTTTAATAAATAAATTTTTAAAATTTATTATTCAAATTTATAAAATTTAATATTTAAATTTTTAAAATTTAGTATTTAAATTTTTAAATTTTAAAATTTAAAGTTTTAATAATTATATTTTTACAATTTAGAATTTAAATTTTTAAAATTTTAAATTTAAACTTTTAATAAATAAATTTTTAATATTTAATATTTAAATTTATAAAATTTAATATTTAAATTTTAAAAATTTTAAATTTAAAATTTTAATAAATAAATTTTTAAAATTTATTATTTAAATTTATAAAATTTAATATTTAAATTTTTAAAATTTAGTATTTAAATTTTTAAATTTTAAAATTTAAAATTTTAATAATTAAATTTTTAAAGTTTAGTATTTAAATTTTTATAATTTTAAATTTAAACTTTTAATAAATAAATTTTTAATATTTATTATTTAAATTTATAATATTTAATGTTTAAATTTTTAAAATTTCGTATTTAAATTTTTAAATTTCAAAATTTAAAGTTTTAATAATTAAATTTTTAATATTTAATATTTAAATTTATAAAATTTAATATTTAAATTTTTAAAATTTTAAAATTAAACTTTTTATAAATAAATTTTTAAAATTTATTATTTAAATTTATAAAATTTATTATTTAAATTTATAAAATTTAATATTTAAATTTTTAAAATTTTGTATTTATATTTTGAAATTTTAAAATTTAAAGTTTTAATAATTAAATTTTTAAAATTTATTATTTAAATTTATAAAATTTTAAAATTTAGTATTTAAATTTTTAAAATTTTAAATTTAAAGTTTTTATAAATAAATTTTTAAAATTTATTATTTAAATTTATAAAATTTAATATTTAAATTTTTAAAATTTTAAATTTAAAGTATTAATAAATAAATTTTTAAATTTTCTTATTTAAATTTATAACATTTAATATTTAAATTTTTAAAATTTAGTATTTAAATTTTTAAATTTTAAAATTTAAAGTTTTAATAATTAAATTTTTAAAAGTTATTATTTAAATTTATAAAATTTAATATTTAAATTTTTAAAATATAGTATTTAAATTTTACAATTTAAAAATTTAAAGTTTTAATAATTAAATTTTTAAAATTTAGTATTTAAATTTTTAAATTTTAAAATTTAAATTTTTAATAATTAAATATTTTAAATTTATTATTTAAATTTTTAAATTTTAAAATTTAAAGTTTTTATAATTATATTTTTAAAATTTAGTATTTAAATTTTTAAAATCTTAAATTTAAAGTTTTAATAATTATATATTTAAAATTTATTATTTAAATTTATAAAAATTAGTATTTAAATTTTTAAAATTTAGCATTTAAATTTCTAAAATTTTAAATTTAAAATTTTAATAATTAAATTTTTAAAATTTATTATTTAAATTTTTAAATTTTAAAATTTAAAATTTTAATAATTAAATTTTTAAAGTTTAGTTTTTAAATTTTTAAAATTTCAAATTTAAACTTTTAATAAATAAATTTTTAATATTTATTATTTAAATTTATAAAATTTAATATTTAAATTTTTAAAATTTTAAATTTAAACTTTTTATAAATAAATTTTTAAAATTTATTATTTAAATTTATAAAATTTATTATTTAAATTTATAAAATTTAATATTTAAATTTTTAAAATTTTGTATTTATATTTTTAAATTTTAAAATTTAAAGTTTTAATAATTAAATTTTTAAAATTTATTATTTAAATTTATAAAATTTTAAAATTTAGTATTTAAATTTTTAAAATTTTAAATTTAAAGTTTTTATAAATAAATTTTTAAAATTTATTATTTAAATTTATAAAATTTAATATTTAAATTTTTAAAATTTTAAATTTAAAGTATTAATAAATAAATTTTTAAATTTTCTTATTTAAATTTATAACATTTAATATTTAAATTTTTAAAATTTAGTATTTAAATTTTTAAATTTTAAAATTTAAAGTTTTAATAATTAAATTTTTAAAAGTTATTATTTAAATTTATAAAATTTAATATTTAAATTTTTAAAATATAGTATTTAAATTTTACAATTTAAAAATTTAAAGTTTTAATAATTAAATTTTTAAAATTTAGTATTTAAATTTTTAAATTTTAAAATTTAAATTTTTAATAATTAAATATTTTAAATTTATTATTTAAATTTTTAAATTTTAAAATTTAAAGTTTTTATAATTATATTTTTAAAATTTAGTATTTAAATTTTTAAAATTTTAAATTTAAAGTTTTAATAATTATATATTTAAAATTTATTATTTAAATTTATAAAAATTAGTATCTAAATTTTTAAAATTTAGCATTTAAATTTCTAAAATTTTAAATTTAAAATTTTAATAATTAAATTTTTAAAATTTATTATTTAAATTTTTAAATTTTAAAATTTAAAATTTTAATAATTAAATTTTTAAAGTTTAGTTTTTAAATTTTTAAAATTTTAAATTTAAACTTTTAATAAATAAATTTTTAATATTTATTATTTAAATTTATAAAATTTAATATTTAAATTTTTAAAATTTTAAATTTAAACTTTTTATAAATAAATTTTTAAAATTTATTATTTAAATTTATAAAATTAATTATTTAAATTAATAAAATTTAATATTTAAATTTTTAAAATTTTAAATTTAAAGTTTTAATAAATAAATTTTTAAAATTTATTATTCAAATTTATATAATTTAATATTTAAATTTTTAAAATTTAGTATTTAAATTTATAAATTTTAAAATTTATAGTTTTAATAATTAAATTTTTACAATTTAGTATTTAAATTTTTAAAATTTTAAATTTAAACTTTTAATAAATAAATTTTTAATATTTAATATTTAAATTTATAAAATTTAATATTTAAATTTTAAAAATTCTAAATTTAAAGTTTTAATAAATAAATTTTTAAAATTTATTATTTAAATTTATAAAATTTTAAAATTTAGTATTTAAATTTTTAAAATTTTAAATTTAAAGTTTTTATAAATAAATTTTTAAAATTTAATATTTAAATTTATAAAATTTAATATTTAAATTTTTAAAATTTTAAATTTAAAGTATTGATAAATAAATTTTTAAATTTTCTTATTTAAATTTATAACATTTAATATTTAAATTTTTAAAATTTAGTATTTAAATTTTTAAATTTTAAAATTTAAAGTTTTAATAATTAAATTTTTAAAAGTTATTATTTAAATTTATAAAATTTAATATTTAAATTTTTAAAATATAGTATTTAAATTTTTCAATTTAAAAATTTAAAGTTTTAATAATTAAATTTTTAAAATTTAGTATTTAAATTTTTAAATTTTAAAATTTAAATATTTAATATTTAAATATTTTAAATTTATTATTTAAATTTTTAAATTTTAAAATTTAAAGTTTTTATAATTATATTTTTAAAATTTAGTATTTAAATTTTTAAAATTTTAAATTTAAAGTTTTAATAATTATATTTTTAAAATTTATTATTTAAATTTATAAAAATTATTATTTAAATTTTTAAAATTTAGCATTTAAATTTCTAAAATTTTAAATTTAAAATTTTAATAATTAAATTTTTAAAATTTATTATTTAAATTTTTAAATTTTAAAATTTAAAGTTTTAATAATTAAATTTTTAAAGTTTAGTTTTTAAATTTTTAAAATATTAAATTTAAACTTTTAATAAATAAATTTTTAATATTTATTATTTAAATTTATAAAATTTAATATTTAAATTTTTAAAATTTAGTATTTAAATTTTTAAATTTTAAAATTTAAAGTTTTAATAATTAAATTTTTAATATTTATTATTTAAATTTTTAAATTTTAAAATTTAAAGTTTTAATAATTAAATTTTTAAAGTTTAGTATTTAAATTTTTATAATTTTAAATTTAAACTTTTAATAAATAAATTTTTAATATTTATTATTTAAATTTATAAAATTTAATATTTAAATTTTTAAAATTTTAAATTTAAACTTTTTATAAATAAATTTTTAAAATTTATTATTTAAATTTATAAAATTAATTATTTAAATTAATAAAATTTAATATTTAAATTTTTAAAATTTTAAATTTAAAGTTTTAATAAATAAATTTTTAAAATTTATTATTCAAATTTATATAATTTAATATTTAAATTTTTAAAATTTAGTATTTAAATTTATAAATTTTAAAATTTATAGTTTTAATAATTAAATTTTTACAATTTAGTATTTAAATTTTTAAAATTTTAAATTTAAACTTTTAATAAATAAATTTTTAATATTTAATATTTAAATTTATAAAATTTAATATTTAAATTTTAAAAATTTTAAATTTAAAGTTTTAATAAATAAATTTTTAAAATTTATTATTTAAATTTATAAAATTTAATATTTAAATTTTTAAAATTTACTATTTAAATATTTAAATTTTAAAATTTAAAGTTTTAATAATTAAATTTTTAAAGTTTAGTATTTAAATTTTTATAATTTTAAATTTAAACATTTAATAAATAAATTTTTAATATTTATTATTTAAATTTATAAAATTTAATATTTAAATTTTTAAAATTTTAAATTTAAAGTTTTAATAAATAAATTTTTAAATTTTCTTATTTAAATTTATAACATTTAATATTTAAATTTTTAAAATTTAGTATTTAAATTTTTAAATTTCAAAATTTAAAGTTTTAATAATTAAATTTTTAAAATTTATTATTTAAATTTATAAAATTTTAAAATTTAGTATTTAAATTTTTAAAATTTTAAATTTAAACTTTTAATAAATAAATTTTTAATATTTATTATTTAAATTTATAAAATTTAATATTTAAATTTTTAAAATTTTAAATCTAAAGTTTTAATAAATAAATTTTTAAATTTTCTTATTTAAATTTATAACATTTAATATTTAAATTTTTAAAATTTAGTATTTAAATTTTTAAATTTTAAAATTTAAAGTTTTAATAATTATATTTTTAAAAGTTATTATTTAAATTTATAAAATTTAATATTTAAATTTTTAAAATATAGTATTTAAATTTTTAAATTTTAAAATTTAAAGTTTTAATAATTAAATTTTTAAAATTTAGTATTTAAATTTTTAAATTTTAAAATTTAAATTTTTAATAATTAAATATTTAAAATTTATTATTTAAATTTTTAAATTTTAAAATTTAAAGTTTTTATAATTATATTTTTAATATTTAGTATTTAAATTTTTAAAATTTTAAATTTAAAGTTTTAATAATTATATTTTTAAAATTTATTATTTAAATTTATAAAAATTATTATTTAAATTTTTAAAATTTAGCATTTAAATTTCTAAAATTTTAAATTTAAAGTTTTAATAATTAAAATTTTAAAATTTATTATTTAAATTTTTAAATTTTAAAATTTAAAATTTTAATAATTAAATTTTTAAAGTTTAGTATTTAAATTTTTAAAATTTTAAATTTAAACTTTTAATAAATAAATTTTTAATATTTATTATTTAAATTTATAAAATTTAATATTTAAATTTTTAAAATTTTAAATTTAAAGTTTTAATAAATAAATTTTTAAAATTTATTATTTAAATTTATAAAATTTAATATTTAAATTTTTAAAATTTAGTATGTAAATTTTTAAATTTTAAAATTTAAAGTTTTAATAATTAAATTTTTAAAATTTATTATTTAAATTTTTAAATTTTAAAATTTAAAGTTTTAAAAATTAAATTTTTACAATTTTGTATTTAAATTTTTAAAATTTTAAATTTAAACTTTTAATAAATAAATTTTTAAAATTTGATATTTAAATTTATATAATTTAATATTTAAATTTTATAAATTTTAAATTTAAAGTTTTAATAAATAAATTTTTAAAATTTATTATTCAAATTTATAAAATTTAATATTTAAATTTTTAAAATTTAGTATTTAAATTTTTAAATAAATAAACTTTTAATAAATAAATTTTTAATATTTAATATTTAAATTTATAAAATTTAATATTTAAATTTTAAAAATTTTAAATTTAAAATTTTAATAAATAAATTTTTAAAATTTATTATTTAAATTTATAAAATTTAATATTTAAATTTTTAAAATTTAGTATTTAAATTTTTAAATTTTAAAATTTAAAGTTTTAATAATTAAATTTTTAAAGTTTAGTATTTAAATTTTTATAATTTTAAATTTAAACTTTTAATAAATAAATTTTTAATATTTATTATTTAAATTTATAAAATTTAATGTTTAAATTTTTAAAATTTCGTATTTAAATTTTTAAATTTCAAAATTTAAAGTTTTAATAATTAAATTTTTAATATTTAATATTTAAATTTATAAAATTTAATATTTAAATTTTTAAAATTTTAAATTTAAACTTTTTATAAATAAATTTTTAAAATTTATTATTTAAATTTTTAAAATTTATTATTTAAATTTATAAAATTTTAAAATTTAGTATTTAAATTTTTAAAATTTTAAATTTAAAGTTTTTATAAATAAATTTTTAAAATTTATTATTTAAATTTATAAAATTTAATATTTAAATTTTTAAAATTTTAAATTTAAAGTATTAATAAATAAATTTTTAAATTTTCTTATTTAAATTTATAACATTTAATATTTAAATTTTTAAAATTTAGTATTTAAATTTTTAAATTTTAAAATTTAAAGTTTTAATAATTAAATTTTTAAAAGTTATTATTTAAATTTATAAAATTTAATATTTAAATTTTTAAAATATAGTATTTAAATTTTTCAATTTAAAAATTTAATGTTTTAATAATTAAATTTTTAAAATTTAGTATTTAAATATTTAAATTTTAAAATTTAAATTTTTAATAATTAAATATTTTAAATTTATTATTTAAATTTTTAAATTTTAAAATTTAAAGTTTTTATAATTATATTTTTAAAATTTAGTATTTAAATTTTTAAAATTTTAAATTTAAAGTTTTAATAATTATATTTTTAAAATTTATTATTTAAATTTATAAAAATTAGTATTTAAATTTTTAAAATTTAGCATTTAAATTTCTAAAATTTTAAATTTAAAATTTTAATAATTAAATTTTTAAAATTTATTATTTAAATTTTTAAATTTTAAAATTTAAAATTTTAATAATTAAATTTTTAAAGTTTAGTTTTTAAATTTTTAAAATTTTAAATTTAAACATTTAATAAATAAATTTTTAATATTTATTATTTAAATTTATAAAATTTAATATTTAAATTTTTAAAATTTTTTAATTTAAACTTTTTATAAATAAATCTTTAAAATTTATTATTTAAATTTATAAAATTAATTATTTAAATTAATAAAATTTAATATTTAAATTTTTAAAATTTTAAATTTAAAGTTTTAATAAATAAATTTTTAAAATTTATTATTCAAATTTATATAATTTAATATTTAAATTTTTAAAATTTAGTATTTAAATTTATAAATTTTAAAATTTATAGTTTTAATAATTAAATTTTTACAATTTAGTATTTAAATTTTTAAAATTTTAAATTTAAACTTTTAATAAATAAATTTTTAATATTTAATATTTAAATTTATAAAATTTAATATTTAAATTTTAAAAATTTTAAATTTAAAGTTTTAATAAATAAATTTTTAAAATTTATTATTTAAATTTATAAAATTTAATATTTAAATTTTTAAAATTTAGTATTTAAATATTAAATATAAATTTTAAAATTTAAAGTTTTAAATATTAAATTTTTACAATTTTGTATTTAAATTTTTAAAATTTTAAATTTAAACTTTTAATAAATAAATTTTTAATATTTGATATTTAAATTTATATAATTTAATATTTAAATTTTATAAATTTTAAATTTAAAGTTTTAATAAATAAATTTTTAAAATTTATTATTCAAATTTATAAAATTTAATATTTAAATTTTTAAAATTTAGTATTTAAATTTTTAAATTTTAAAATTTAAAGTTTTAATAATTATATTTTTACAATTTAGAATTTAAATTTTTAAAATTTTAAATTTAAACTTTTAATAAATAAATTTTTAATATTTAATATTTAAATTTATAAAATTTAATATTTAAATTTTAAAAATTTTAAATTTAAAATTTAAATAAATAAATTTTTAAAATTTATTATTTAAATTTATAAAATTTAATATTTAAATTTTTAAAATTTAGTATTTAAATTTTTATATTTTAAAATTTAAAGTTTTAATAATTAAATTTTTAAAGTTTAGTATTTAAATTTTTATAATTTTAAATTTAAACTTTTAATAAATAAATTTTTAATATTTATTATTTAAATTTATAAAATTTAATGTTTAAATTTTTAAAATTTCGTATTTAAATTTTTAAATTTCAAAATTTAAAGTTTTAATAATTAAATTTTTAATATTTAATATTTAAATTTATAAAATTTAATATTTAAATTTTTAAAATTTTAAATTTAAACTTTTTATAAATAAATTTTTAAAATTTATTATTTAAATTTATAAAATTTATTATTTAAATTTATAAAATTTAATATTTAAATTTTTAAAATTTTGTATTTATATTTTTATATTTTAAAATTTAAAGTTTTAATAATTAAATTTTTAAAATTTATTATTTAAATTTATAAAATTTTAAAATTTAGTATTTAAATTTTTAAAATTTTAAATTTAAAGTTTTTATAAATAAATTTTTAAAATTTATTATTTAAATTTATAAAATTTAATATTTAAATTTTTAAAATTTTAAATTTAAAGTATTAATAAATAAATTTTTAAATTTTCTTATTTAAATTTATAACATTTAATATTTAAATTTTTAAAATTTAGTATTTAAATTTTTAAATTTTAAAATTTAAAGTTTTAATAATTAAATTTTTTTAAAGTTATTATTTAAATTTATAAAATTTAATATTTAAATTTTTAAAATATAGTATTTAAATTTTTCAATTTAAAAATTTAAAGTTTTAATAATTAAATTTTTAAAATTTAGTATTTAAATATTTAAATTTTAAAATTTAAATTTTTAATAATTAAGTATTTTAAATTTGTTATTTAAATTTTTAAATTTTAAAATTTAAAGTTTTTATAATTATATTTTAAAAATTTAGTATTTAAATTTTTAAAATTTTAAATTTAAAGTTTTAATAATTATATTTTTAAAATTTATTATTTAAATTTATAAAAATTAGTATTTAAATTTTTAAAATTTAGCATTTAAATTTCTAAAATTTTAAATATAAAATTTTAATAATTAAATTTTTAAAATTTATTATTTAAATTTTTAAATTTTAAAATTTAAAATTTTAATAATTAAATTTTTAAAGTTTAGTTTTTAAATTTTTAAAATTTTAAATTTAAACTTTTAATAAATAAATTTTTAATATTTATTATTTAAATTTATAAAATTTAATATTTAAATTTTTAAAATTTTAAATTTAAACTTTTTATAAATAAATTTTTAAAATTTATTATTTAAATTTATAAAATTAATTATTTAAATTAATAAAATTTAATATTTAAATTTTTAAAATTTTAAATTTAAAGTTTTAATAAATAAATTTTTAAAATTTATTATTCAAATTTATATAATTTAATATTTAAATTTTTAAAATTTAGTATTTAAATTTATAAATTTTAAAATTTATAGTTTTAATAATTAAATTTTTACAATTTAGTATTTAAATTTTTAAAATTTTAAATTTAAACTTTTAATAAATAAATTTTTAATATTTAATATTTAAATTTATAAAATTTAATATTTAAATTTTAAAAATTTTAAATTTAAAGTTTTAATAAATAAATTTTTAAAATTTATTATTTAAATTTATAAAATTTAATATTTAAATTTTTAAAATTTAGTATTTAAATATTTAAATTTTAAAATTTAAAGTTTTAATAATTAAATTTTTAAAGTTTAGTATTTAAATTTTTATAATTTTAAATTTAAACTTTTAATAAATAAATTTTTAATATTTATTATTTAAATTTATAAAATTTAATATTTAAATTTTTAAAATTTTAAATTTAAAGTTTTAATAAATAAATTTTTAAATTTTCTTATTTAAATTTATAACATATAATATTTAAATTTTTAAAATTTAGTATTTAAATTTTTAAATTTCAAAATTTAAAGTTTTAATAATTAAATTTTTAAAATTTATTATTTAAATTTATAAAATTTTAAAATTTAGTATTTAAATTTTTAAAATTTTAAATTTAAACTTTTAATAAATAAATTTTTAATATTTAATATTTAAATTTATAAAATTTAATATTTAAATTTTAAAAATTTTAAATTTAAAGTTTTAATAAATAAATTTTTAAAATTTATTATTTAAATTTATAAAATTTAATATTTAAATTTTTAAAATTTAATATTTAAATATTTAAATTTTAAAATTTAAAGTTTTAATAATTATATTTTTAAAAGTTATTATTTAAATTTATAAAATTTAATATTTAAATTTTTAAAATATAGTATTTAAATTTTTAAATTTTAAAATTTAAAGTTTTAATAATTAAATTTTTAAAATTTAGTATTTAAATTTTTAAATTTTAAAATTTAAATTTTTAATAATTAAATATTTAAAATTTATTATTTAAATTTTTAAATTTTAAAATTTAAAGTTTTTATAATTATATTTTTAAAATTTAGTATTTAAATTTTTAAAATTTTAAATTTAAAGTTTTAATAATTATATTTTTACAATTTATTATTTAAATTTATAAAAATTATTATTTAAATTTTTAAAATTTAGCATTTAAATTTCTAAAATTTTAAATTTAAAGTTTTAATAATTAAATTTTTAAAATTTATTATTTAAATTTTTAAATTTTAAAATTTAAAGTTTTAATAATTAAATTTTTAAAGTTTAGTATTTAAATTTTTAAAATTTTAAATTTAAACTTTTAATAAATAAATTTTTAATATTTATTATTTAAATTTATAAAATTTAATATTTAAATTTTTAAAATTTTAAATTTAAAGTTTTAATAAATAAATTTTTAAAATTTATTATGTAAATTTATAAAATTTATTATTTAAATTTATAAAATTTAATATTTAAATTTTTAAAATTTAGTATGTAAATTTTTAAATTTTAAAATTTAAAGTTTAATAATTAAATTTTTAAAATTTATTATTTAAATTTTTAAATTTTAAAATTTAAAGTTTTAAAAATTAAATTTTTACAATTTTGTATTTAAATTTTTAAAATTTTAAATTTAAACTTTTAATAAATAAATTTTTAAAATTTATTATTCAAATTTATAAAATTTAATATTTAAATTTTTAAAATTTAGTATTTAAATTTTTAAATTTTAAAATTTAAAGTTTTAATAATTATATTTTTACAATTTAGAATTTAAATTTTTAAAATTTTAAATTTAAACTTTTAATAAATAAATTTTTAATATTTAATATTTAAATTTATAAAATTTAATATTTAAATTTTTAAAATTTTAAATTTAAACTTTTTATAAATAAATTTTTAAAATTTATTATTTAAATTTATAAAATTTATTATTTAAATTTATAAAATTTAATATTTAAATTTTTAAAATTTTGTATTTATATTTTTAAATTTTAAAATTTAAAGTTTTAATAATTAAATTTTTAAAATTTATTATTTAAATTTATAAAATTTTAAAATTTAGTATTTAAATTTTTAAAATTTTAAATTTAAAGTTTTTATAAATAAATTTTTAAAATTTATTATTTAAATTTATAAAATTTAATATTTAAATTTTTAAAATTTTAAATTTAAAGTATTAATAAATAAATTTTTAAATTTTCTTATTTAAATTTATAACATTTAATATTTAAATTTTTAAAATTTAGTATTTAAATTTTTAAATTTTAAAATTTAAAGTTTTTGTAATTATATTTTTAAAATTTAGTATTTAAATTTTTAAAATTTTAAATTTAAAGTTTTAATAATTATATTTTTAAAATTTATTATTTAAATTTATAAAAATTAGTATTTAAATTTTTAAAATTTAGCATTTAAATTTCTAAAATTTTAAATTTAAAATTTTAATAATTAAATTTTTAAAATTTAGTTTTTAAATTTTTAAAATTTTAAATTTAAACTTTTAATAAATAAATTTTTAATATTTATTATTTAAATTTATAAAATTTAATATTTAAATTTTTAAAATTTTAAATTTAAACTTTTTATAAATAAATTTTTAAAATTTATTATTTAAATTTATAAAATTAATTATTTAAATTAATAAAATTTAATATTTAAAATTTTAAATTTAAAGTTTTAATAAATAAATTTTTAAAATTTATTATTCAAATTTATATAATTTAATATTTAAATTTTTAAAATTTAGTATTTAAATTTATAAATTTTAAAATTTATAGTTTTAATAATTAAATTTTTACAATTTAGTATTTAAATTTTTAAAATTTTAAATTTAAACTTTTAATAAATAAATTTTTAATATTTAATATTTAAATTTATAAAATTTAATATTTAAATTTTAAAAATTTTAAATTTAAAGTATTAATAAATAAATTTTTAAAATTTATTATTTAAATTTATAAAATTTAATATTTAAATTTTTAAAATTTAGTATTTAAATATTTAAATTTTAAAATTTAAAATTTTAATAATTATATTTTTAAAAGTTATTATTTAAATTTATAAAATTTAATATTTAAATTTTTAAAATATAGTATTTAAATTTTTAAATTTTAAAATTTAAAGTTTTAATAATTAAATTTTTAAAATTTAGTATTTAAATTTTTAAATTTTAAAATTTAAATTTTTAATAATTAAATATTTAAAATTTATTATTTAAATTTTTAAATTTTAAAATTTAAAGTTTTTATAATTATATTTTTAAAATTTAGTATTTAAATTTTTAAAATTTTAAATTTAAAGTTTTAATAATTATATTTTTAAAATTTATTATTTAAATTTATAAAAATTATTATTTAAATTTTTAAAATTTGGCATTTAAATTTCCAAAAATTTAAATTTAAAGTTTTAATAATTAAATTTTTAAAATTTATTATTTAAATTTTTAAATTTTAAAATTTAAAGTTTTAATAATTAAATTTTTAAAGTTTAGTATTTAAATTTTTAAAATTTTAAATTTAAACTTTTAATAAATAAATTTTTAATATTTATTATTTAAATTTATAAAATTTAATATTTAAATTTTTAAAATTTTAAATTTAAAGTTTTAATAAATAAATTTTTAAAATTTATTATTTAAATTTATAAAATTTATTATTTAAATTTATAAAATTTAATATTTAAATTTTTAAAATTTAGTATTTATATTTTTAAATTTTAAAATTTAAATTTTTATTAGTTAAATTTTTAAAATTTATAATTTTAATTTTTAAATTTTAAAATTTAAAGATTTAATATTTAAATTTATAAAATTTAGTATTTAAATTTTTAAAATTTTAAATTTAAACTTTTATTAAATAAATTTTTAATATTTAATATTTAATTTTATAAAATTTAATATTTATATTTTTTAAGTTTAAATTTAAACTTTTATTAAATAAATTTTTAATATTTAATATTTAAATTTATAAAATTTAATATTTAAATTTATAAAATTTTAAATTTAAAGTTTTTATTTTTATTAATTAAATTTATAAAATTTATTATTTTAATTTTTAAATTTTAAAATATAAAGTTTTAATATTTAAATTTTCAAAATTTTAAATTTAAACTTTTATTAAATAAATTTTTAATATTTAATATTTAATTTTATAAAATTTAATATTTATATTTTTAAAGTTTAAATTTAAACTTTTAATAAATAAATTTTTAAAATTGATTATTTTAATTTATACAATTTAATATTTAAATTTTTAAAATTTATTATTTAAATTTATAAAATTTAATATTTAAATTTTTAAAACTTAACATTTAAATTTCTAAAATTTTAAATTTAAAGTTTTAATAATTAAATTTTTAAAATTTATTATTTAAATTTATAAAATTTAATATTTAAATTTTTAATTTTAAAATTTAATGTTTTAACAATTATATTTTTAAAATTTTAAATTTAAAGTTTTAATAAATAAATTTTTAAAATTTATTATTTAAATTTATAAAATTTAATATTTAAATTTTTAAAATTTAGTATTTAAATTTTTAAATTTTATAATTTAAAGTTTTAATAATTAAATTTTTAAAGTTTAGTATTTAAATTTTTAAAATTTTAAATTTAAACTTTTAATAAATAAATTTTTAATATTTATTATTTAAATTTATAAAATTTAATATTTAAATTTTTAAAATTTTAAATTTAAAGTTTTAATAAATAAATTTTTAAAATTTATTATTCAAATTTATAAAATTTAATATTTAAATTTTTAAAATTTAGTATTTAAATTTATAAATTTTAAAATTTATAGTTTTAATAATTAAATTTTTACAATTTAGTATTTAAATTTTTAAAATTTTAAATTTAAACTTTTAATAAATAAATTTTTAATATTTAATATTTAAATTTATAAAATTTTAAATTTAAAGTTTTAATAAATAAATTTTTAAAATTTATTATTTAAATTTATAAAATTTAATATTTAAATTTTTAAAATTTAGTGTTTAAATTTTTAAATTTTAAAATTTAAAGTTTTAATAATTAAATTTTTAAAAGTTATTATTTAAATTTATAAAACTTAATATTTAAATTTTTAAAATACAGTTTTTAAATTTTTCAATTTAAAAATTTAAAGTTTTAATAATTAAATTTTTAAAATTTAGTATTTAAATTTTTAAATTTTAAAATTTAAATTTTTAATAATTAAATATTTTAAATTTATTATTTAAATTTTTAAATTTTAAAATTTAAAGTTTTTATAATTAAATTTTTAAAATTTAGTATTTAAATTTTTAAAATTTTAAATTTAAAGTTTTAATAATTATATTTTTAAAATTTATTATTTAAATTTATAAAAATTATTATTTAAATTTTTAAAATTTAGCATTTAAATTTCTAAAATTTTAAATTTAAAATTTTAATAATTAAATATTTAAAATTTATTATTTAAATTTTTAAATTTTAAAATTTAAAGTTTTAATAATTAAATTTTTAAAGTTTAGTTTTTAAATTTTTAAAATTTTAAATTTAAACTTTTTATAAATAAATATTTAATATTTAATATTTAAATTTATAAAATTTAATATTTAAATTTTTAAAATTTTAAATTTAAAGTTTTTATTTTTATTAATTAAATTTTTAAAATTTATTATTTTAATTTTTAAATTTTAAAATTTAAAGTTTTAATATTTAAATTTTTAAAATTTTAAATTTAAACTTTTATTAAATAAAGTTTTAATATTTAAAATTTAATTTTATAAAATTTAATATTTATATTTTTAAAGTTTAAATTTAAACTTTTAATAAATAAATTTTTAAAATTTATTATTTTAATTTATAAAATTTAATATTTAAATTTTTAAAATTTATTATTTAAATTTATAAAATTTAATAATTAAATTTTTAAAATTTAGCATTTAAATTTCTAAAATTTTAAATTTAAAGTTTTAATAATTAAATTTTTAAAATTTATTATTTAAATTTATAAAATTTAATATTTAAATTTTTAATTTTAAAATTGAATGTTTTAACAATTATATTTTTAAAATTTTAAATTTAAAGTTTTAATAAATAAATTTTTAAAATTTATTATTTAAATTTATAAAATTTAATATTTAAATTTTTAAAATTTAGTATTTAAATTTTTAAATTTCAAAATTTAAAGTTTTAATAATTAAATTTTTAAAGTATAGTATTTAAATTTTTAAAATTTTAAATTTAAACTTTTAATAAATAAATTATTAATATTTATTATTTAAATTTATAAAATTTAATATTTAAATTTTTAAAATTTTAAATTTAAAGTTTTAATAAATAAATTTTTAAAATTTATTATTCAAATTTATAAAATTTAAAATTTAAATTTTTAAAATTTCGTATTTAAATTTTTAAATTTCAAAATTTAAACATTTAATAATTAAATTTTTAATATTTAATATTTAAATTTATAAAATTTAATATTTAAATTTTTAAAATTTTAAATTTAAACTTTTTATAAATAAATTTTTAAAATTTATTATTTAAATTTATAAAATTTATTATTTAAATTTATAAAATTTAATATTTAAATTTTTAAAATTTAGTATTTATATTTTTAAATTTTAAAATTTAAAGTTTTAATAATTAAATTTTTAAAATTTATTATTTAAATTTATAAAATTTTAAAATTTAGTATTTAAATTTTTAAAATTTTAAATTTAAAGTTTTTATAAATAAATTTTTAAAATTTATTATTTAAATTTATAAAATTTAATATTTAAAATTTTAAAATTTTAAATTTAAAGTATTAATAAATAAATTTTTAAATTTTCTTATTTAAATTTATAACATTTAATATTTAAATTTTTAAAATTTAGTATTTAAATTTTTAAATTTTAAAATTTAAAGTTTTAATAATTAAATTTTTAAAAGTTATTATTAAAATTTATAAAATTTAATATTTAAATTTTTAAAATATAGTATTTAAATTTTTCAATTTAAAAATTTAAAGTTTTAATAATTAAATTTTTAAAATTTAGTATTTAAATTTTTAAATTTTAAAATTTAAATTTTTAATAATTAAATATTTTAAATTTATTATTTAAATTTTTAAATTTTAAAATTTAAAGTTTTTATAATTATATTTTTAAAATTTAGTATTTAAATTTTTAAAATTTTAAATTTAAAGTTTTTATAAATAAATTTTTAAAATTTATTATTTAAATTTATAAAATTTAATATTTAAATTTTTAAAATTTTAAATTTAAAGTATTAATAAATAAATTTTTAAATTTTCTTATTTAAATTTATAACATTTAATATTTAAATTTTTAAAATTTAGTATTTAAATTTTTAAATTTTAAATTTAAAGTTTTAATAATTAAATTTTTAAAAGTTATTATTTAAATTTATAAAATTTAATATTTAAATTTTTAAAATATAGTATTTAAATTTTTCAATTTAAAAATTTAAAGTTTTAATAATTAAATTTTTAAAATTTAGTATTTAAATTTTTAAATTTTAAAATTTAAATTTTTAATAATTAAATATTTTAAATTTATTATTTAAATTTTTAAATTTTAAAATTTAAAGTTTTTATAATTATATTTTTAAAATTTAGCATTTAAATTTCTAAAATTTTAAATTTAAAATTTTAATAATTAAATTTTTAAAATTTATTATTTAAATTTTTAAATTTTAAAATTTAAAGTTTTAATAAATAAATTTTTAAAGTTTAGTTTTTAAATTTTTAAAATTTTAAATTTAAACTTTTAACAAATAAATTTTTAATATATATTATTTAAATTTATAAAATTTAATATTTAAATTTTTAAAATTTAGTATTTAAATTTTTAAATTTTAAAATTTAAAGTTTTAATAATTAAATTTTTAAAATTTATTATTTAAATTTTTAAATTTTAAAATTTATAGTTTTAATAATTAAATTTTTAAAGTTTAGTATTTAAATTTTTATAATTTTAAATTTAAACTTTTAATAAATAAATTTTTAATATTTATTATTTAAATTTATAAAATTTAATATTTAAATTTTTAAAATTTTAAATTTAAACTTTTTATAAATAAATTTTTAAAATTTATTATTTAAATTTATAAAATTAATTATTTAAATTAATAAAATTTAATATTTAAATTTTTAATATTTTAAATTTAAAGTTTTAATAAATAAATTTTTAAAATTTATTATTCAAATTTATATAATTTAATATTTAAATTTTTAAAATTTAGTATTTAAATTTATAAATTTTAAAATTTATAGTTTTAATAATTAAATTTTTACAATTTAGTATTTAAATTTTTAAAATTTTAAATTTAAACTTTTAATAAATAAATTTTTAATATTTAATATTTAAATTTGTAAAATTTAATATTTAAATTTTAAAAATTTTAAATTTAAAGTTTTAATAAATAAATTTTTAAAATTTATTATTTAAATTTATAAAATTTATTATTTAAATTTATAAAATTTAATATTTAAATTTTTAAAATTTTAAATTTAAAGTATTAATAAATAAATTTTTAAATTTTCTTATTTAAATTTATAACATTTAATATTTAAATTTTTAAAATTTAGTATTTAAATTTTTAAATTTTAAAATTTAAAGTTTTAATAATTAAACTTTTAAAAGTTATTATTTAAATTTATAAAATTTAATATTTAAATTTTTAAAATTTAATATTTAAATTTTTAAAATATAGTATTTAAATTTTTCAATTTAAAAATTTAAAGTTTTAATAATTAAATTTTTAAAATTTATTATTCAAATTTATAAAATTTAATATTTAAAT
Source organism: Aethina tumida (assembly GCF_024364675.1). Classification (NCBI taxonomy): domain Eukaryota; kingdom Metazoa; phylum Arthropoda; class Insecta; order Coleoptera; family Nitidulidae; genus Aethina; species Aethina tumida. The sequence goes on from NC_065440.1 coordinate 4,527,289, forward strand.
TTTTAAAATTTAGTATGTAAATTTTTAAATTTTAAAATTTAAAGTTTTAATAATTAAATTTTTAAAATTTATTATTTAAATTTTTAAATTTTAAAATTTAAAGTTTTAAAAATTAAATTTTTACAATTTTGTATTTAAATTTTTAAAATTTTAAATTTAAACTTTTAATAAATAAATTTTTAATATTTGATATTTAAATTTATATAATTTAATATTTAAATTTTAAAAATTTTAAATTTAAAGTTTCAATAAATAAATTTTTAAAATTTATTATTCAAATTTATAAAATTTAATATTTAAATTTTTAAAATTTAGTATTTAAATTTTTAAATTTTAAAATTTAAAGTTTTAATAATTATATTTTTACAATTTAGAATTTAAATTTTTAAAATTTTAAATTTAAACTTTTAATAAATAAATTTTTAATATTTAATATTTAAATTTATAAAATTTAATATTTAAATTTTAAAAATTTTAAATTTAAAATTTTAATAAATAAATTTTTAAAATTTATTATTTAAATTTATAAAATTTAATATTTAAATTTTTAAATTTAGTATTTATATTTTTAAATTTCAAAATTTAAAGTTTTAATAATTAAATTTTTAATATTTAATATTTAAATTTATAAAATTTAATATTTAAATTTTTAAAATTTTAAATTTAAACTTTTTATAAATAAATTTTTAAAATTTATTATTTAAATTTATAAAATTTATTATTTAAATTTATAAAATTTAATATTTAAATTTTTAAAATTTCGTATTTATAATTTTAAATTTTAAAATTTAAAGTTTTAATAATTAAATTTTTAAAATTTATTATTTAAATTTATAAAATTTTAAAATTTAGTATTTAAATTTTTAAAATTTTAAATTTAAAGTTTTTATAAATAAATTTTTAAAATTTATTATTTAAATTTATAAAATTTAATTTTTAAATTTTTAAAATTTTAAATTTAAAGTATTAATAAATAAATTTTTAAATTTTCTTATTTAAATTTATAACATTTAATATTTAAATTTTTAAAATTTAGTATTTAAATTTTTAAATTTTAAAATTTAAAGTTTTAATAATTAAATTTTTAAAGTTTAGTTTTTAAATTTTTAAAATTTTAAATTTAAACTTTTAATAAATAAATTTTTAATATTTATTATTTAAATTTATAAAATTTAATATTTAAATTTTTAAAATTTTAAATTTAAACTTTTTATAAATAAATTTTTAAAATTTTAAATTTAAAGTTTTAATAAATAAATTTTTAAAATTTATTATTCAAATTTATATAATTTAATATTTAAATTTTTAAAATTTATTATTTAAATTTATAAAATTAATTATTTAAATTAATAAAATTTAATATTTAAATTTTTAAAATTTTAAATTTAAAGTTTTAATAAATAAATTTTTAAAATTTATTATTTAAATTTATAAAATTTATTATTTAAATTTATAAAATTTAATATTTAAATTTTTAAAATTTAAAATTTAAATTTTTATTAATTAAATTTTTAAAATTTATTATTTAAATTATTAAATTTTAAAATTTAAAGTTTTAATAATTAAATTTTTAAAATTTAGTATTTAAATTTTTAAAATTTTAAATTTAAACTTTTAATAAATAAATTTTTAATATTTAATATTCAAATTTATAAAATTTAATATTTAAATTTTTAAAACTTTAAATTTAAAGTTTTCATAAATAAATTTTTAAAATATATTATTTAAATTTACAAAATTTATTATTTAAATTTATAAAATTTAATATTTAAATTTTTAAAATTTAGTATTTATATTTTTAAATTTTAAAATTTAAATTTTTAAATTTTAAAATTTAAATTTATAAATTTTAAAATTTAAAGATTTAATAATTAAATTTTTAAAATTTAGTATTTAAATTTTTAAAATTTAGTATTTAAATTTTTAAAATTTTAAATCAAAAATTATAATAAATAAATTTTTAAAATTTATTTTTTAAATTTATAAAATTTAATATTTAAATTTTTAAAATTTAGTATTTAAATTTTTAATATTTAAAATTTTAATAATTAAATTTTTAAAATTTAGTATTTAAATTTTTAAATTTTAAAATTTAAATTTTTAATAATTAAATCTTTAAAATTTATTATTTAAATTTATAAAATTTAATATTTAAATTTTTAAAATTTAGCATTTAAATTTCTAAAATTTTAAATTTAAAGTTTTAATAATTAAATTTTTAAAATTTTTTAATTAAATTTATAAAATTTAATAATTAAATTTTTAAAATTTATTATTTAAATATTTAAAATTTAAAGTTTTAATAATTTAATTTTTAAAATTTAGTATTTAAATTTTTAATTTTAAAATTTAATGTTTTAACAATTAAATTTTTAAAATATTAAATTTAATGTTTCAATAAATAAATTTTTAAAATTTATTATTTAAATTTATAAAATTTAATATTTAAATTTTTAAAATTTAATATTTATATTTTTAAATTTTAAAATTTAAAGTTTTAATAATTAAATTTTTAAAATTTAGTATTTAAATTTATAAATTTTAAATTTAAAGTTTTAATAATTAAATTTTTAAAATTTATTATTTAAATTTATAAAATTTAATATTTAAATTTTTAAATTTTAAAATTTAATGTTTTAACAATTAAATTTTTAAAATTTTAAATTTAAAGTTTTAATAATTAAATTTTTAAATTTTACTATTTAAATTTATAAAATTTAATATTTAAATTTTAAAAATTTTAAATTTAAATATATAATAAATAAATTTTTAAAATTTATTATTTAAATTTATAAAATTTAATATTTAAATTTTTAAAATTTAGTATTTAAATTTTTAAATTTTAAAATTTAAAGTTTTAATAATTAAATTTTTAAAGTTTAGTATTTAAATTTTTATAATTATAAATTTAAACTTGTAATAAATAAATTTTTAATATTTATTATTTAAATTTATAAAATTTAATATTTAAATTTTTAAAATTTAGAATTTAAATTTTTAAATATTAAAATTTAAATTTTTATTAATTAAATTTTTAAAATTTATTATTTAAATTTTTAAATTTTAAAATTTAAAATTTCAATAATTAAATTTTTAAAATTTAGTATTTAAATTTTTAAAATTTTAAATTTAAACTTTTAATAAATAAATTTAAAAAATTTAATATTTAAATTTTTAAAATTTTAAATTTAAACTTTTTATAAATAAATTTTTAAAATTTATTATTTAAATTTATAAAATTTATTATTTAAATTTATAAAATTTAATATTTAAATTTTTAAAATTTAGTATTTAAATTTTTAAATTTTAAAATTTAAATTTTTATTAATTAAATTTTTAAAATTTATTATTTAAATTACTAAATTTTAAAATTTAAAGTTTTAATAATTAAATTTTTAAAATTTAGTATTTAAATTTTTAAAATTTTAAATTTAAACTTTTAATAAATAAATTTTTAATATTTAATATTTAAATTTATAAAATTTAATATTTAAATTTTTAAAATTTTAAATTTAAAGTTTTTATAAATAAATTTTTAAAATATATTATTTAAATTTACAAAATTTATTATTTAAATTTATAAAATTTAATATTTAAATTTTTAAAATTTAGTATTTATATTTTTAAATTTTAAAATTTAAATTTTTAAATTTTAAAATTTAAATTTATAAATTTTAAAATTTAAAGATTTAATAATTAAATTTTTAAAATTTAGTATTTAAATTTTTAAAATTTTAAATAAAAATTATAATAAATAAATTTTTAAAATTTATTATTTAAATTTATAAAATTTAATTTTAAATTTTTAAAATTTATTATTTAAATTTATAAAATTTAACATTTAAATTTTTAAAATTTAGCATTTAAATTTCTAAAATTTTAAATTTAAAGTTTTAATAATTAAATTTTTAAAATTTTTTATTTAAATTTATAAAATTTAATAATTAAATTTTTAAAATTTATTATTTAAATATTTAAAATTTAAAGTTTTAATAATTTAATTTTTAAAATTTAGTATTTAAATTTTATTATTTAAATTTTCAATAATTAAATCTTTAAAATTTTTTATTTAAATTAATAAAATTTAATATTTAAATTTTTAATTTTAAAATTTAATGTTTTAACAATTAAATTTTTAAAATTTTAAATTTAATGTTTTAATAAATAAATTTTTAAAATTTATTATTTAAATTTATAAAATTTAATATTTAAATTTTTAAAATTTATTATTTAAATATTTAAAATTTAAAGTTTTAATAATTAAATTTTTAAAATTTTGTATTTAAATTTATAAATTTTAAATTTAAAGTTTTAATAATTAAATTTTTAAAATTTATTATTTAAATTTATAAAATTTAATATTTAAATTTTTAAATTTTAAAATTTAAAGTTTTAACAATTAAATTTTTAAAATTTTAACTTTAAAGTTTTAATAATTATATTTTTAAAATTTATTATTTAAATTTATAAAATTTAATATTTAAATTTTAAAAATTTTAAATTTAAATATTTAATAAATAAATTTTTAAAATTTATTATTTAAATTTATAAAATTTAATATTTAAATTTTTAAAATTTAGTATTTAAATTTTTAAATTTTAAAATTTAAATTTTAATAATTAAATTTTTAAAGTTTAGTATTTAAATTTTTATAATTATAAATTTAAACTTTTAATAAATAAATTTTTATTATTTATTATTTAAATTTATAAAATTTAATATTTAAATTTTTAAAATTTAGTATTTAAATTTTTAAATATTAAAATTTAAATTTTTATTAATTAAATTTTTAAAATTTATTATTTAAATTTTTAAATTTTAAAATTTAAAATTTCAATAATTAAATTTTTAAAATTTAGTATTTAAATTTTTAAAATTTTAAATTTAAACTTTTAATAAATAAATTTTTAATATTTAATATTTAAATTTATATAACTTAATATTTAAATTTTAAAAATTTTAAATTTAAAGTTTTAATAAATAAATTTTTAAAATTTATTATTCAAATTTATAAAATTTAATATTTAAATTTTTAAAATTTAGTATTTAAATTTTTAAATTTTAAAATTTAAAGTTTTAATAATTATATTTTTACAATTTAGAATTTAAATTTTTTAAATTTTAAATTTAAATTTTTAATAAATAAATTTTTAATATTTAATATTTAAATTTATAAAATTTAATATTTAAATTTTAAAAATTTTAATTTTAAAATTTTAATAAATAAATTTTTAAATTTTATTATTTAAATTTATAAAATTTAATATTTAAAATTTTAAAATGTAGTATTTAAATTTTTAAATTTTAAAATTTAAAGTTTTAATAATTAAATTTTTAAAGTTTAGTATTTAAATTTTTATAATTTTAAATTTGAACTTTTAATAAATAAATTTTTAATATTTATTATTTAAATTTATAAAATTTAATATTTAAATTTTTAAAATTTCGTATTTAAATTTTTAAATTTCAAAATTTAAAGTTTTAATAATTAAATTTTTAATATTTAATATTTAAATTTATAAAATTTAATATTTAAATTTTTAAAATTTTAAATTTAAACTTTTTATAAATAAATTTTTAAAATTTATTATTTAAATTTATAAAATTTATTATTTAAATTTATAAAATTTAATATTTAAATTTTTAAAATTTAGTATTTATATTTTTAAATTTTAAAATTTAAATTTTTATTAATTAAATTTTTAAAATTTATTATTTTAATTTTTAAATTTTAAAATTTAAAGATTTAATTTAATTTTTAATATTTAATATTTAATTTTATAAAATTTAATATTTATATTTTTAAAGTTTAAATTTAAACTTTTAATAAATAAATTTTTAATATTTAATATTTAAATTTATAAAATTTAACATTTAAATTTTTAAAATTTTAAATTTAAAGTTTTTATAAATAAATTTTTAAAATTTATTATTCAAATTTACAAAATTTATTATTCAAATTTATAAAATTTAATATATAAATTTTTAAAATTTAGTATTTAAATTTTTAAATTTTAAAATTTAAATTTTTAATAATTAAATCTTTAAAATTTATTATTTAAATTTATAAAATTTAATATTTAAATTTTTAATTTTAAAATTTAATGTTTTAACAATTATATTTTTAAAATTTTAAATTTAAAATTTTAATAAATAAATTTTTAAAATTTATTATTTAAATTTATAAAATTTAATATTTAAATTTTTAAAATTTAGTATTTAAATTTTTAAATTTTAAAATTTAAAGTTTTAATAATTAAATTTTTAAAGTTTATTATTTAAATTTTTAAAATTTTAAATTTAAACTTTTAATAAATAAATTTTTAATATTTAATATTTAAATTTATATAATTTAATATTTAAATTTTAAAAATTTTAAATTTAAAGTTTTAGTAAATAAATTTTTAAACTTTATTATACAAATTTATAAAATTTAATATTTAAATTTTTAAAATTTAGTATTTAAATTTTTAAATTTTAAAATTTAAAGTTTTAATAATTATATTTTTACAATTTATAATTTAAATTTTTTAAATTTTAAATTTAAATTTTTAATAAATAAATTTTTAATATTTAATATTTAAATTTATAAAATTTAATATTTATATTTTAAAAATTTTAAATTTAAAATTTTAATAAATAAATTTTTAAATTTTATTATTTAAATTTATAAAATTTAATATTTAAATTTTTAAAATTTAGTATTTAAATTTTTAAATTTTAAAATTTAAAGTTTTAATAATTAAATTTTTAAAGTTTAGTATTTAAATTTTTATAATTTTAAATTTAAACTTTTAATAAATAAATTTTTAATATTTATTATTTAAATTTATAAAATTTAATATATAAATTTTTAAAATTTCGTATTAAAATTTTTAAATTTCAAAATTTAAAGTTTTAATAATTAAATTTTTAATATTTAATATTTAAATTTATAAAATTTAATATTTAAATTTTTAAAATTTTAAATTTAAACTTTTTATAAATAAATTTTTAAAATTTATTATTTAAATTTATAAAATTTATTATTTAAATTAATAAAATTTAATATTTAAATTTTTAAAATTTAGTATTTATATTTTTAAATTTTAAAATTTAAATTTTTATTAATTAAATTTTTAAAATTTATTATTTTAATTTTTAAATTTTAAAATTTAAAGATTTAATATTTAAATTTTTAAAATTTAGTATTTAAATTTTTAAAATTTTAAATTTAAACTTTTATTAAATAAATTTTTAATATTTAATATTTAATTTTATAAAATTTAATATTTATATTTTTAAAGTTTAAATTTAAACTTTTAATAAATAAATTTTTAATATTTAATATTTAAATTTATAAAATTTAATATTTAAATTTATATAATTTAATATTTAAATTTATAAAATTTAATATTTAAATTTTTAAAATTTTAAATTTAAAGTTTTTATTTTTATTAATTAAATTTTTAAAATTCATTATTTTAATTTTTAAATTTTAAAATTTAAAGTTTTAATAATTAAATCTTTAAAATTTAGTATTTAAATTTTTAAAATTTTAAATTTAAACTTTTATTAAATAAATTTTTAATATTTAATATTTAATTTTATAAAATTTAATATTTATATTTTAAAGTTTAAATTTAAACTTTTAATAAATAAATTTTTAATGTTTAATATTTAAATTTATAAAATTTAATATTTAAATTTATAAAATTTAACATTTAAATTTTTAAAATTTTAAATTTAAAGTTTTTATAAATAAATTTTTAAAATTTATTATTTAAATTTACAAAATTTATTATTTATATTTATAAAATTTAATATATAAATTTTTAAAATTTCGTATTTAAATTTTTAAATTTTAAAATTTAAATTTTTAATAATTAAATCTTTAAAATTTATTATTTAAATTTATAAAATTTAATATTTAAATTTTTAATTTTAAAATTTAATGTTTTAACAATTAAATTTTTAAAATTTTAAATTTAATGTTTTAATAAATAAATTTTTAAAATTTATTATTTAAATTTATAAAATTTAATATTTAAATTTTTAAAATTTAATATTTATATTTTTAAATTTTAAAATTTAAAGTTTTAATAATTAAATTTTTAAAATTTGGTATTTAAATTTATAAATTTTAAATTTAAAGTTTTAATAATTAAATTTTTAAAATTTTAAATTTAAAGTTTTAATAATTAAATTTTTAAAATTTATTATTTAAATTTATAAAATTTAATATTTAAATTTTAAAAATTTTAAATTTAAAGTTTTAATAAATAAATTTTTAAAATTTATTATTTAAATTTATATAATTTAATATTTAAATTTTTAAAATTAAGTATTTAAATTTTTAAATTTTAAAATTTAAAGTTTTAATAATTAAATTTTTAAAGTTTAGTATTTAAATTTTTATAATTATAAATTTAAACTTTTAATAAATAAATTTTTAATATTTATTATTTAAATTTATAAAATTTAATATTTAAATTTTTAAAATTTAGTATTTAAATTTTTAAATTTTAAAATTTAAATTTTTATTAATTAAATTTTTAAAATTTATTATTTAAATTCTTAAATTTTAAAATTTAAAGTTTTAATAATTAAATTTTTAAAATTTGGTATTTAAATTTTTAAAATTTTAAATTTAAAGTTTTAATAATTAAATTTTTAAAATTTATTATTTAAATTTATAAAATTTAATATTTAAATTTTAAAAATTTTAAATTTAAAGTTTTAATAAATAAATTTTTAAAATTTATTATTTAAATTTATATAATTTAATATTTAAATTTTTAAAATTTAGTATTTAAATTTTTAAATTTTAAAATTTAAAGTTTTAATAATTAAATTTTTAAAGTTTAGTATTTAAATTTTTATAATTATAAATTTAAACTTTTAATAAATAAATTTTTAATATTTATTATTTAAATTTATAAAATTTAATATTTAAATTTATAAAATTTAATATTTAAATTTTTAAAATTTAGTATTTAAATTTTTAAATTTTAAAATTTAAATTTTTATTAATTAAATTTTTAAAATTTATTATTTAACTTTTTAAATTTTAAAATTTAAAATTTTAATAATTAAATTTTTAATAATTAAATTTTTAAAATTTAGTATTTAAATTTTTAAAATTTTAAATTTAAACTTTTATTAAATACATTTTTAATATTTAATATTTAAATTTATAAAATTTAATATTTAAATTTTTAAAATTTATTATTTAAATTTATAAAATTTAATACTTCAATTTTTAAAATTTAGCATTTAAATTTCTAAAATTTTAAATTTAAAGTTTTAATAATTAAATTTTTAAAATTTATTATTTAAATTTATAAAATTTTAAATTTAAACTTTTATTAAATAAATTTTTAATATTAAATATTTAAATTAATAAAATTTAGTATTTAATTTTTTAAATTTTAAAATTTAAAGTTTTAATAATTAAATTTATAAAATTTAGTATTTAAGTTTTTAAAATTTTAAATTTAAACTTTTAATAAATAAATTTTTAATATTTAATATTTAAATTTATAAAATTTAATATTTAAATTTTTAAAATTTTAAATTTAAAATTTTAATAAATATATTTTTAAAATTTAATATTTAAATTTTTAAAATTTTTTATTTAAATTTTTAAATTTTAAAATTTAAATTTTTATTAATTAAATTTTTAAAATTTATTATTTAAATTCTTAAATTTTAAAATTTAAAGTTTTAATAATTAAATTTTTAAAATTTAGTATTTAAATTTTTAAAATTTTAAATTTAAAATTTTAATAATTAAATTTTTAAAATTTATTATTTAAATTTATAAAATTTTAAAATTTATTATTTAAATTTTTAAAATTTTAAATTTAAAGTTTTTATAAATAAATTTTTAAATTTTATTATTTAAATTTATAACATTTAATATTTAAATTTTTAAAATTTAGTATTTAAATTTTTAAATTTTAAAATTTAAAGTTTTAATAATTAAATTTTTAAAAGTTTATATTTAAATTTATAAAATTTAATATTTAAATTTTTAAAATATAGTATTTAAATTTTTAAATTTTAAAATTTAAAGTTTTAATAATTAAATTTTTAAAATTTAGTATTTAAATTTTTAAATATTAAATTTAAAGTTTTAATAATTATATTTTTAAAATTTATTATTTAAATTTATAAAAATTAATATTTAAATTTTTAAAATTTAGCATTTAAATTTCAAAAATTTTAAATTTAAAGTTTTAATAATTATATTTTTAAAATTTATTATTTAAATTTATAAAAATTAATATTTAAATTTTTAAAATTTAGCATTTAAATTTCAAAAATTTTAAATTTAAAGTTTTAATAATAAAATTTTTAAAATTTATTATTTAAATTTTTAAATTTTAAAATTTAAAGTTTTAATAATTAAATTTTTAAAGTTTAGTATTTAAATTTTAAAAATTTTAAATTTAAACTTTTAATAAATAAATTTTTAAAATTTAATATTTAAATTTATAAAATTTAATATCTAAATTTTAAAAATTTTAAATTTAAAGTTTTAATAAATAAATTTTTAAAATTTATTATTCAAATTTATAAAATTTAATATTTAAATTTTTAAAATTTATTATTGAAATTTTTAAATTTTAAAATTTAAAGGTTTAATAATTAAATTTTTACAATTTAGTATTTAAATTTTTAAAATTTTAAATTTAAACTTTTAATAAATAAATTTTTAATATTTAATATTTAAATTTATAAAATTTAATATTTAAGTTTTAAAAATTTTAAATTTAAAGTTTTAATAAATAAATTTTTAAAATTTTTTATTCAAATTTATAAAATTTAATATTTAAATTTTTAAAATTTAGTATTTAAATTTTTAAATTTTAAAATTTAAAGGTTTAATAATTAAATTTTTACAATTTAGTATTTAAATTTTTATAATTTTTAATTTAAACTTTAAATAAATAAATTTTTAATATTTATTATTTAAATTTATAAAATTTAAAATTTAAATTTTTAAAATTTAGTATTTAAATTTTTAAATTTCTAAATTTAAAGTTTTAATAATTAAATTTTTAAAATTTATTATTTAAATTTTTAAAATTTTAAATTTAAACTTGTAATAAATAAATTTTTAATATTTAATATTTAAATTTATAAAATTTAATATTTAAATTTTTAAAATTTTAAATTTAAACTTTTTATAAATAAATTTTTAAAATTTATTATTTAAATTTATAAAATTTATTATTTAAATTTATAAAATTTATTATTTAAATTTTTAAAATTTAGTATTTATATTTTTAAATTTTAAAATTTAAATTTTTATTAATTAAATTTTTAAAATTTATTATTTAAATTTATAAAATTTAATATTTAAATTTTTAAAATTTTAAATTTAAACTTTTTATAAATAAATTTTTAAAATTTATTATTTAAATTTAAAAAATTTATTATTTAAATTTATAAAATTTATTATTTAAATTTTTAAAATTTAGTATTTATATTTTTAAATTTTAAAATTTAAATTTTTATTAATTAAATTTTTAAAATTTATTATTTTAATTTTTAAATATTAAAATTTAAAGTTTTAATAATTAAATTTTTAAAATTTAGTATTTAAATTTTTAAAATTTTAAATTTAAACTTTTATTAAATAAATTTCTAATATTTATTATTTAAATTTATAAAATTTAATATTTAAATTTTTAAAATTTAATATTTAAATTTTTAAAATTTTAAATTTAAAGTTTTTATATATAAATTTTTAAAATTTATAATTTAAATTTACAAAATTTATTATTTAAATTTATAAAATTTAATATTTAAATTTTTAAAATGTAGTATTTAAATTTTTAAATTTTAAAATATAAATTTTTAAATTTTAAAATTTAAAGATTTAATAATTAAATTTTTAAAATTTAGTATTTAAAATTTTAAAATTTTAAATCAAAAATTATAATAAATTAATTTTTAAAATTTTTTATTTAAATGTATAAAGTTTAATATTTAAATTTTTAAAATTTAGTATTTAAATTTTTAAGATTTAAAGTTTTAATAATTAAATTTTTAAAATTTAGTATTTAAATTTTTAAATTTTAAAATTTAAATTTTTAATAATTAAATTTTTAAAATATATTATTTAAATTTATAAAATTTAATATTTAAATTTTTAAAATTTAGTATTTAAATTTTTAAATTTTAAAATTTAAAGTAATTAAATTTTTAAAATTTAGTATTTAAATTTTTTTAAATTTTAAATTTAAAGTTTTAATAATTAAATTTTTAAAATTTATTATTTAAATTTATAAAATTTAATATTTAAATTTTTAAAATTTAGTATTTAAATTTTTAAGATTTAAATTTTTAATAATTAAATATATAAAATTTATTATTTAAATTTTTAAATTTAAAAATTTAAAGTTTTGATAATTAAATTTTTAAAATTTAGTATTTAAATTTCTAAAATTTTAAATTTAAAGTTTTAATAATAAAATTTTTAAAATTTATTATTTAAATTTATAAAATTTAATATTTAAATTTTTAAAATTTAGCATTTAAATTTTTTACAATTTTAAATTTAAAATTTTAATAATTAAATTTTTAAAATTTATTATTTAAATTTATAAAATTTAATATTAAAATTTTTAAAATTTATTATTTAAATTTTTAAAATTTAAAGTTTTAATAATTAAATTTTTAAAATTTAGTATTTAAATTTTTAAATTTTAAAATTTAAATTTTTAAATTTTAAAATTTAAAGATTTAATAATTAAATTTTTAAAATTTAGTATTTAAATTTTTAAAATTTTAAATCAAAAATTATAATAAATATATTTTTAAAATTTATTATTTAAATTTATAAAATTTAATATTTAAATTTTTAAAATTTAACATTTATATTTTTAAATTTTAAAATTTAAAGTTTTAATAATTAAATTTTTAAAATTTAGTATTTAAATTTTTAAAATTTAGTATTTAAATTTTTAAGATTTAAAGTTTTAATAATTAAATTTTTAAAATTTAGTATTTAAATTTTTAAATTTTAAAATTTAAGTTTTTAATAATTAAATTTTTAAAATTTATTATTTAAATTTATAAAATTTAATATTTAAATTTTTAAAATTTAGTATTTAAATTTTTAAATTTTAAAATTTAAAGTAATTAAATTTTTAAAATTTAGTATTTAAATTTTTTTAAATTTTAAACTTAAAGTTTTAATAATTAAATTTTTAAAATTTATTATTTAAATTTATAAAATTTAATATTTAAATTTTTAAAATTTAGTATTTAAATTTTTAAGATTTAAATTTTTAATAATTAAATTTTTAAAATTTATTATTTAAATTTATAAAATTTAATATTTAAATTTTTAAAATTTAGTATTTAAATTTTTAAATTTTAAAATTTATAGTAATTAAATTTTTAAAATTTAGTATTTCAATTTTTTTAAATTTTAAATTTAAGGTTTTAATAATTAAATTTTTAAAATTTATTATTTAAATTTATAAAATTTAATATTTAAATTTTTAAAATTTAGTATTTAAATTTTTAAGATTTAAATTTTTAATAATTAAATATTTAAAATTTATTATTTAAATTTTTAAATTTTAAAATTTAAAGTTTTGATAATTAAATTTTTAAAATTTAGTATTTAAATTTCTAAAATTTTAAATTTAAAGTTTTAATAATAAAATTTTTAAAATTTATTATTTAAATTTATAAAATTTAATATTTAAATTTTTAAAATTTAGCATTTAAATTTCTAAAATTTTAAATTTAAAATTTTAATAATTAAATTTTTAAAATTTATTATTTAAATTTATAAAATTTAATATTTAAATTTTTAAAGTTTTAATAAATAAATTTTTAAAATTTAGTATTTAAATTTTTAAATTTTAAAATTTAAATTTTTAAATTTTAAAATTTAAATTTTTAAATTTTAAAATTTAAAGATTTAATAATTAAATTTTTAAAATTTAGTATTTAAATTTTTAAAATTTTAAATCAAAAATTATAATAAATAAATTTTTAAAATTTATTATTTAAATTTATAAAATTTAATATTTAAATTTTTAAAATTTAACATTTATATTTTTAAATTTTAAAATTTAAAGTTTTAATAATTAAATTTTTAAAATTTAGTATTTAAATTTATAAATTTTAAATTTAAAGTTTTAATAATTAAATTTTTAAAGTTTAGTATATAAATTTTTAAAATTTTAAATTTAAACTTGTAATAAATAAATTTTTAATATTTATTATTTAAATTTATAAAATTTAATATTTAAATTTTTAAAATTTATTATTTAAATTTTTAAAATTTAAAGTTTTAGTAATTAAATTTTTAAAATTTAGTATTTAAATTTTTAAATTTTAGAATTTAAATTTTTAATAATTGAATTTTTAAAATTTATTATTTAAATTTATAAAATTTAATATTTAAATTTTTAAATTTTAAAATTTAAGGTTTTAATAATTATATTTTTAAAATTTAGTATTTAAATTTATAAATTTTAAATTTAAACTTTTAATAAATAAATTTTTAATATTTAATATTTAAATTTATAAAATTTAATAAATAAATTTTAAAAATTTTAAATTTAAAGTTTTAATAAATAAATTTTTAAAATTTATTATTTAAATTTATAAAATTAAATAATTAAATTTTTAAAATTTAGTATTTAAATTTTTATATTTTAAAATTTAAAGTTTTAATAACTAAAATTTTAAAGTTTAGTATTTAAATTTTTATAATTTTAAATTTAAACTTTTAATAAATAAATTTTTAATATATATTATTTAAATTTATAAA